>NC_088240.1:71509934-71784934 GCF_036934945.1 Oncorhynchus masou masou
ATTCTATGGCACCCTATCCCCTATCTAGTATACTACTTTTTATCAGAGACCTATGTAAATAGGGTGTTGGTATAGGGATTAGTGTGCCATGATTAGGGTGATTGAGGCTAAGTCTATTCTCGGCATTCAGTGAGACTCAGGCAATCAGGTCTAGACTTATTTCGTATCACAATGCTAATGCACTCATTGTTATAGAAACTTTTTGTTTGTGTCAATTTAACATTCTGGTCACCCTAAACTTGCACAATAAGCACTATCTATCGTATCCCTCTACGCAGCCTGTGCCTTTGTCATAATTATATTTGGCTGCAGGCACACTCAGCGGGGTTCTCAGAAAACCGTAAACATCCACTTTTCAGGGCTCCAATATCTTCAACCTAGCTTCCCTTTCCCCTGAAAACCTGGTGTGGGGACCCATCTCAGGGGTTTATTTTACACCCGCTACGTTAGCTTAGGCTGCAGGAGATGACTGGCTTTGACCGAGCCCGTTGATTATACACTGAACAAAATATAAATGAAACATGTAAAGTGGTCCCATAAATTTTCCATATGGACAAAAAAGCGTATTTCTCTCAAATTGTGTGCACAAATTTGTTTACATTCCTGTTAGTAAGCATTTATCCTTTGCCAAGATAATGCATCCACCTGACAGGTGTGGCATATTAAGAAGCTGATTAAACTACATGATCAATACACAGGCGCACAACACAATGCTAGGGACAAAAAAAGGCCACTGTAAAATGTGCAGTTTAGTTACACAACACAATGCCACAGAGGGAACGTGCCATTGGCATGCTGACTGCTGGAATGTCCACCAGAGCTGTTGCCCAACGTCGTTTTAGAGAATTTAGTGGGACGTCCAACCGGCCTCACAGCTGCAGACCACGTGTATGGCATTGTGTGGGTGAGTGGTTTGCTGATGTCAGCGAGTGTCCCATGGTGGCAGTGGGGTTATGGTATGGGCAGGCATAAGCTACGGACAACCAACACAATTCCATTTGATCTATGGCAATTTTAATGCACAGAGATACCGTGATGAGATTCCATTGTTGTGGCATTCATCAGCCACCATCACCTCATGTTTCAGCATGATAATGCATGGTACCATGTTGCAAGGATCTATACACAATTCCTGGAAGCTGAAAATGTCCCAGTTCTTCCATGGCCTGTGTACTCACTAGACATTGAGTTGAGATGCTCTGGATCGGCGTGTACGACAGTGTGTTCCATTTCCCTCCTATATCCAGCAACTTCTAACAGCGGTTGAAGAGGAGGGGGACAACATTCCACAATCAACAGCCTGATCAACTCTATGAAGGAGATGTGCTGCGCTGCATGAGGCAAATGGTCACACCAGATACTGACTGGTTTTCTGATCTACCTTTTTTTCAAGGTGTCTGTGACCAACAGATGCATCTCTGTATTCCCAGTCATGTGAAATCCATAGATTAGGGCCTAATGAATGTATTTCAAGTGATTTATTTCCTTATATAAAATGTAACTCCGTAAAATCTTTGAATTGTTGCGTGTTGCGTTTATATTTCTGTTCAGTAAACTGTATATTGACATTCTTTAGTAGTATCAGTTTGGCCCAAAGATATGATTGACTTAGTCTACAGGAGTTGATGCTGATGCATCTCTTCTAAAGGAAACAAACATGGTGCAGACCATTGCAGCATGGTGGGAGACTAGCAATAGGAGGACAGGCTCATTGTAATGGCTGGAATGGAATTAATGGAACAGAGTCAAAAGTGGTTTTCACATGCTTGATGTGTTTGATACCATTCCATTTAATCCATTCCAGCCATTACAATGAGCGTGTCATCCTATAGCCTCCCCTAAAAGACTCCAGACTCACTGGTGCAGACTGATTCTGAAGTAAGAATTCTGAAATAAATGTCCTCACCTCATTTTCAGCAAACTTAACATATGTAAATATTTGTATGAACATAACAAGATTCAACAATTGAGACATAAACTGAACAGGTTCCACAGACCTCTGACTAACAGAAATAGAATAATGTGTCCCTGAACAAAGGGGAGGTCAAAATCAAAAGTAACCGTCTGTATCTGATGTGGCCACCAGCTGCATCAAGTACTGCAGTGCGTCTCCTCCTCATGGACTGCACCAGATTTGCCAGTTATTGCTGTCAGATGTTACCCCACTCTTCCATCAAGGAACCTGAAAGTTCCTGGACATTTCTGGGGAGAATGGCCCTAGCCCTCACCCCCGATCCAACAGGTCCCAAACATGCTCAATGGGATTGAGATCCGGGCACTGACATTCCTGTCTTGCAGGAAATCACTCACAGAACGAGTAGCATGGCTGGTGGCATTGTCATGCTGGATGGTCATGTCAGGATGAGCCTGCAGGATGGGTACCACATGAGAGAGGAGAATGTCTTCCCTGTAACACACAGCGTTAAGATCGCCTGCAATGACAACAAGCTCAGTCAAATGATGCTGTGACACACCGCCCCAGACCATAACGGACCCTCCACCTCCAAATCGATCCCGCTCATATTGCAGCAAGAGAATGATGAATTATCCTTTGTCCACATGTCTGTCAGTATGCTGCCTTATGATGTGGCCAAACATGCTTACTGAGATAGATTTAAATGAGGCTATACACTCCCTTCTTGGCACAGAAAGATGTGGATGATGTGATGACATTGATCGCGGCACTGGTATCCTTGTTGGATTAATAATTCAGGGATGCTGAAGACCCCATTGATCATTAATTAGGGATGTTAGTAGTGATGGGTTTTGATGGATGTTTGGGCTGAGGAATACCCAGTGGTCTAATCACAGAACACATGTCACCAGCTGAGAGGGAAAGGGCATTCTCCAGTGCCCACACTGATCCATTCTCCAGTGTCTAGACCAGGGGCCGTATGTATCAAGTGTCTCAGAGTAGGAGTGCTGATCTAGGATCAGGTCACCCCAGACATGTATTTTATTTATTGTGATCTAGCCTAAACTGCCTAAACTGATCTTGAATAAGCACTCTTAGATACTTGGTACATACTTGGCTCCAGAGTTATCATAGGTACACTACAGGTCAAGATTTAGAACACCTGCTCAAGGATATTTCTTAATTTTTACACTTTTCTACATTGTAGAATAATAGTTAAGACATAAAAACTATGAAATTACACACATGGAATCATGTAGTAACCAAAAAAGTGTTAAACAAATCAAAATATATTTTATATTTGAGATTCTTCAAATAGCCACCCTTAGCCTTGATGACAGCTTTGCACACTCTTGGCATTCTCTCAACCAGCTTCACCTGGAATGATTTTCCAACAGTCTTGAAGGAGTTCCTACATATGCTGAGATGTTGTTGGCTGCTATTCCTTCACTCTGTGGTACGACTCATCCCAAATCATCTCAATTTGGTTGAGGTCAGGGGATGGTGGAGGCCAGGTCATCTGATGCAGCACTCCACTGTCCTTCTTGGTAAAATAACCCTTACACAGCCTGGAGGTGTGTTGGGTTATTGTCCTGTTGAAAAACAGATGATAGTCCCACCAAGCCAAAACCAGATGGGATTCCGCTGCAGAATGCTGTGGTAGTCATGCTAGTTAAGTGTGCTTTGAATTCTAAAAGAATCACAGACAGTGTCACCAGCAAAACACCCCCACACCCTAACACCTCCTCCTCCATGCTTTCACAGTTGAAACAACACATATGGAGAATATTCGTTCAGTCACACGCGTCTCACAAAGACACGGCGGTTGAGAACAAACATCTCACATTTTGGGACTGGACATGAAGAAGTTCATGAAATGTTTCATATTGACTGACCTTCATGTCTTAAAGTAATGATGGACTGTCACTTCTCTTTGCTTATTTGAGCTGTTCTTGCCATAATATGGACTTGGTCTTTTACCAAATAGGGCTATCTTCTGTATACCACCCCTACCTTGTCACAACACAACTGATTGCCTCAAATGCATTAAGAAGGAAAGAAATTCCACAAATGAACTTTTAAAAAGGCACATCTGTTAATTGAAATGAGTAGGTGTTCTAAAGCTTTTGACCGGTGGTGAAGGTCTACAATAGCATAGTGCCAACAGCAGCAGGATACAGCCTTCATTTGTGGCGACTCAAACCGTGGTACATGTTTTTTTGTGACAAACTATAGCTTGAGGTTTTGTTTTGGGATCTGTTCTGGTACAGAGCTGAAGAGGATCTGTTTGGCGAGGTCAGGCGACACGGCTCTGTAAACTCTCTATGATTGGTCGGAGTAGTCATGTTGTGGTGAGTGCTCTGCTGTGGTCAGTTTGTGTCTGTTAATGTAATTTCCCCAGATTGATGAAGTGTTGATTGATGTGATTCTCTCCTGACTGATTGCTGTTCTGGGATCTGTGCTGAACGTGCGCCGGGGGATATCCCTCTTGGTTCAATACCTAGACACACACACACACACACACACACACACACACACACACACACACACACACACACACACACACCAGCCTCAGATAATCTCCCATATCTCCCATATCCTCTCAACCTCCCACTCTATGCTTGTGTCCCTGTCTCCAACGGTGTCTCAAAGCTCATGACCCTTGATGACCTCTGGCTGGTGTGTTTTGGGGATCAACATTATGGTGATTTTGCGCTTATTTCCTCTTCGTCAGGTATTATGAGAGCTGTCACCTCTGTGGTGGATATCAGATCTCTGCTGTAAGCTCTGTGGATCTATGGGCTTATAGTATCATATCAAAGAACCTTACAAGCCACCAGTCAGCAGGGGGACAAGCTACTCGCTGGGTGGAACTCAATATGTCACTGTTATTATCTGGATGTCAAAATTCAATGAAAGCCCTCTAAAGATACACGACATGATTTTTGTGTGTGAAAATGGGGCAGCTTTTTTAAATATTTCTTTTACATAGGCCTTACTTAATGTTAGCCCCACCTGTTCTCCTAACTACCCCTTCACTGCTAACCACACCCTCTTACATTCATCCCCACAAATCTCATTAAGACTTGCTTCCTCATTGTCATATTCATACTACACATAGACCTGTACCTATGCATACACTCATTATCCCTTGTAATCGTTTTATACTATTAATATTTAACGTCATTGCGTTAACCTTTCACCCACCTATACCATACCTATACCACTTCATTCAATTCATCAGTACTGTATGTATGGTACTCATACATTGACCTTCAGTTCAATCTGCTTTCTACATTGCTCACATTTTTCATGTGAATGCATACTTATCGTAACCTGTAGTACAAAGGAGTTACACATTACACATTCATATTCATCACCTACTCCCTCTGTCACATCTTCGCATTAATCTGTCCAGTCTGATTCATCTTCTTCTTTCACATTCACATGGTCGGTCAGTCGTTTAGTCATTCACTCACTTCTCTTCGCTCCTCTTTCTTTCAATTGAGCCACAGAGACATTCTCTTCTCAGCAAGAAACGGTACTTTTCTCATGTGGACGGACCGATTCCGAAAGCTTAGGCTTCCAATTATAGTACATCCCGATTAACTGATGCTTATTAATTCCCTCCAACTCATTATGACATGCAAAGTATAGAGCTCTCCCACGAGAAGAATACTAATGAGAGAGAGGAGAGAAACTTTTCCTGAATTGTGTCTTGTTGCTGCTTCTGCAAGTGGCCTGGTCCTCTGATGAGTTGCTGCTTCTTCAAGTGGCCTGGTCCTCTGATGAGTTGCTGCTTCTGCAAGTGGCCTGGTCCTCTGTTGAGTTGCTGCTTCTTCAAGTGGCCTGGTCCTCTGATGAGTTGCTGCTTCTGCAAGTGCCCTGGTCCTCTGTTTAGTTGCTGCTTCTTCAAGTGGCCTGGTCCTCTGTTTAGTTGCTGCTTCTTCAAGTGTCCCGGTCCTCTGTTTAGTTGCTGCTTCTGCAATGTCCCGTCCTCTGTTTAGTTGATGCTTCTTCAAGTGGCCTGGTCCTCTGTTTAGTTGCTGCTTCTACAAGTGCCCTGGTCCTCTGTTTAGTTGCTGCTTCTTCAATTGGAACGGTCCTCTGTTTAGTTGCTGCTTCTACAAGTGTCCCGATCCTCTGTTTAGTTGCTGCTTCTTCAAGTGGCCTGGTACTCTGTTTAGTTGCTGCTTCTTCAAGTGGCCTGGTCCTCTGTTTAGTTGCTGCTTCTACAAGTGTCCCTGGTCCTCTATTTAGTTGCTGCTTCTGCAAGTGGCCTGTTCCTCTGTTTAGTTGCTGCTTCTACAAGTGTCCTGGTCCTCGGTTTAGTTGCTGCTTCTGCAAGTGGCCTGTTCCTCTGTTTAGTTGCTGCTTCTACAAGTGTCCCTGGTCCTCTATTTAGTTGCTGCTTCTGCAAGTGGCCTGTTCCTCTGTTTAGTTGCTGCTTCTACAAGTGTCCTGGTCCTCGGTTTAGTTGCTGCTTCTGCAAGTGTCCTGGTCCTCGGTTTAGTTGCTGCTTCTGCAAGTGGCCTGGTCCTCTATTTAGTTGCTGCTTCTGCAAGTGGCCTGTTCCTCTGTTTAGTTGCTGCTTCTACAAGTGTCCTGGTCCTCGGTTTAGTTGCTGCTTCTGCAAGTGGCCTGGTCCTCTGTTTATTTGCTGCTTTTGGAGTTTTACAGTAGGAGGAAATAAACCATAGAATCTACTGACAGCTTCCTCTGACAGACAGACAGACCGACAGACCGACAGACTGTGAGCCAACGGGGCAGGCCAGGGGGCTAACCCAAACAAAACACTTCAATCTCCCACCTCTGTGCTCCAGTGCTCCCCAGGGGCTTGATTGATTGATCCGCTGGCCAATCAGGGCACATTGATCTAAGAGTTCCACCCCCTCTCCTCACAAGCCTCTCCGGCAGCCATTCATCTGTTGGCTGTCAGATGAATTCACTGGAGGGCCGTTGGCTATGCAGCCAGCACTTTTAAACACACTTTCCACTCCAGTCTTTCTGAAGAGAGTGCATCACTCTACAGTACATTACAGGGGTTTCTCTTACAGTAGTACATCCCCCTGGATCAGATTCCTGTTGGAAACTGTCCAAGACTTAACGTGTCTGAAAGCTTTCGCTTCAGTCATGTGTCAGTGTTAAAAGTACCCCCATAGCCTGAGTAAACAAGTATCCCCAGCAGATGTGATGTGCAAAATATCTGACTCATTTTATTGTGAATAGTAAGGTCTCGATGGACTTGATGGAATTATATTTTCAATATCTTTTCTATATCTTGTGAATTGTATTTGATTATCCTTTCTATTTAAATTAGGAAATGGTATAATTAAGAGTAAAAGACAGAACAGGATAATCACACACAAGTGTAAATGTAATGAGTCAAGAATGATCCTCTCAACATTAAATGTGATTTCATCAACCACTTTGTTCAACTACTGTACCAACCAACTGTCTCTTGTCTCTGTTTGTTTTCAGGAGGAATATTCGAGTCCATTGAGTCGGGGCCGTCAGGTGCTGAGGAACTAGCCTTTAAATTTGCTTTAAATACAATCAATAGGAACAGAACCCTACTGCCAAACACAACGCTAACATACGACATCCAACGGATAAACATCTACGACAGCTTCGAAGCCTCCAGAAAAGGTCAAGTATTATGAATACAATTCAGAAAGCTGTATTCACACCCAGATTCATGACTGGTGCTGGTCTCCTGGAACAATATTCATAGATATTCAATATACAAATAAGTTTGCTTGCTATTTGTGTGACTCTCCTATCTTATTTAGCGTTGTTAGTGCGTTCCCACCCACCCAGGGAATGTGGGCTCATGCGTAGTTCATTGGTTGGATTGGGACAATTATAATCAGGCTCAGAAAGAGCATGGTCGCATCCCAAATGGCAACCTATTCCCTTTAGACTTTATAGTGCACTACTTTTGATTAGGGCCCATCGGGCTGCCCCATAGGAATCTGGTCAAAAGTAGTGCCCTATATAGGAATAGTTTGCTATTTGGAATGCATCCGTTGTCTGTGCAGATGAAACGTAAACCAAGACAATTGATTGGTTTCTGCTAAGGACTCAGCAGTAATACTAATTCACAGAGCTGGTTGTCTCACTGGAGACAGGTTTATAAACTGCAGTAATCTATAGTTTTACTGGGTTGCATTAGGCCTGACATCTCAAAGGTTGAATCTAAAACGGCACCCTTTTCCCGATATGGTGCACTACTTTTGTCCAGCGTCCATAGGGCAACCCCATAAGGGTCTGTTCAAAAGTAGAACACTATAGGGAAAAGGGTGCTTTTCATACGCATCCACAGGGTCTTATCGATTACTGGCCAATATATCCTTTTTCTGTGATTGGAGCGTTTTCTCCTTTCATCAAATTAAGTCATTTGAATGCAGAATGTTGTTGTTACAAAGTGTTGCCAATCGTTTCATATATTATGCAGGCCTACTGTGTATAAATCTTGCTCATACATTTTACACGGTCACTGGCTTCCTTCCAAATATGCTTCATGATGGTCATTCAAAACCATATAGGAACGGACAGCTTGCCATAGTGGAGTGGGAAGTCTATGACTTCAGGAACTAACAGTAGCATGTCATATAATACTGAATAAACCACTGAATAAAGGACTAACTGAAAGTTGTCTCCTCCCCCAGCCTGCGACCAACTATCTCTGGGGGTGGCGGCCATCTTCGGGCCCTCCCACAGCTCGTCGGCCAATGCGGTCCAGTCCATCTGTAACGCGCTTGGCGTGCCCCACATCCAGACCAAATGGAAGCACCAGGTGTCTGACAACAGGGACTCCTTCTATGTCAGCCTCTACCCAGACTTCTCCTCTCTCAGCCGAGCCATTCTGGACCTGGTTCACTTCTTCAAGTGGAAGACGGTCACCGTTGTCTATGATGACAGCACAGGTAAGACCCCTGGCCACTTACAGAACCTCACACCTTCATGATCAATGACGACAATACAGCAAGGCTCACATCCTGTCTGTCCACCCACTGTGCCTAGAATGCATAGAAATAGAATGAATAGAATGGGCTTGGAACCACCTCATTGCAGTTCTGTGCCTCATACCTTCACAGTCACAGTGGTCTATGACCACAGAACAGGTTCAGTCACAGTGGTCTATGACCACAGAACAGGTTCAGTCACAGTGGTCTATGACCACAGAATAGTTTCAGTCACAGTTGTCTATGACCACAGAACAGGCTCAGTCACTGATCGATTATTGTACTGTAATTCACACCTTCCATCACCCCTACTTTTTCTCACAGTGATTCCAACAGCTTAGTGAGTTACAGTAGACAGACCATGGTACTGGCCTGGCAGCATAAGGGCTGTGGGTTCGGTACTCGGATGGGCCACATATACTAAATATATGTCCGTCGTTGCCAACAGTTCTGTTCTGCTAAATTACCATATCATAAATTACCATATCAAAAAACCCTTCACCTGTAATATAGACTATGATTATAGTCCTATACAGTAGAGTAGCCCTGTAGCCCTACCCCCCCCCCCCTTTCGTCCCCAGATGGCCAGTGTTCCAGTGTTATAACAGCAGGCAGCAAACGTCTCAGCGGGCAGGGTACATGTGCCATATGCCAGGGGTCAGGAGGGAGCCAGCCTCAGGACAGGATGTCTGTGTGTGTGTGTGTATCCAGGCTCAGGACAGGATGTCTGTGTGTGTGTGTGTATCCAGGCTCAGGACAGGATGTCTGTGTGTGTGTGTGTATCCAGGCTCAGGACAGGATGTCTGTGTGTGTGTGTGTGTATCCAGGCTCAGGACAGGATGTCTGTGTGTGTGTGTGTGTATCCAGGCTCAGGACAGGATGTCTGTGTGTCTGTGTGTGTATCCAGGCTCAGGACAGGATGTCTGTGTGTGTCTGCGTCCGTGTGTGTATCCAGGCTCAGGACAGGATGTCTGTGTGTGTGTGTGTATCCAGGCTCAGGACAGGATGTCTGTGTGTGTGTGTGTGTATCCAGGCTCAGGACAGGATGTCTGTGTGTCTGTGTGTGTATCCAGGCTCAGGACAGGATGTCTGTGTGTGTCTGCGTCCGTGTGTGTATCCAGGCTCAGGACAGGATGTCTGTGTGTGTGTGTGTATCCAGGCTCAGGACAGGATGTCTGTGTGTGTGTGTGTATCCAGGCTCAGGACAGGATGTCTGTGTGTGTGTGTGTGTATCCAGGCTCAGGACAGGATGTCTGTGTGTGTGTGTGTGTATCCAGGCTCAGGACAGGATGTCTGTGTGTGTGTGTGTATCCAGGCTCAGGACAGGATGTCTGTGTGTGTGTGTGTATCCAGGCTCAGGACAGGATGTCTGTGTGTGTGTGTGTGTATCCAGGCTCAGGACAGGATGTCTGTGTGTGTGTGTGTGTATCCAGGCTCAGGACAGGATGTCTGTGTGTCTGTGTGTGTATCCAGGCTCAGGACAGGATGTCTGTGTGTGTCTGCGTCCGTGTGTGTATCCAGGCTCAGGACAGGATGTCTGTGTGTGTATATCCAGGCTCAGGACAGGATGTCTGTGTGTGTATATCCAGGCTCAGGACAGGATGTCTGTGTGTGTGTGTATCCAGGCTCAGGACAACACTGCCAGGTCTTCACTTGCTCTCAGAAACACACTGAGGCTCCATTGGCCAGTATTTTATCACTTAAACCATTTTGCTTTCAATTTAATTCAGTTTAAATCTATTTCCCAAAAAACTACAACCAACCAAGCAAAACAAAATAGAAACCAGAGAAGTGTCCAAAACAACTTTTTGGGCAAATTAAAGTTTACAGGTTTCAATATGTTCATCCTGTACCTAATACTTCATATTGTAGATATTGAGAAAGGCAGTGCATTGAAATGAATATGCAATGTCTAAATCTGACTTCTCTATGGCATCTGCATGATGAATCAACGCTTAGAGACACACAGTCCATCTCAGTATGGAGTTCACAATGCATGCAGACCTATCATCTCATCATGGTAACTTTTCTTCTAGTGATAGGTAGGCCTACATTTTCTCCAGCATAGTCTATGCTACAGTAATATAAAGACTGAATGCGTGTCTAAATTACCCATGTCCACTGGCTTTCGGGGTCACCTTGGTTTTTAATTGTAAAAGTTATTACTTTAATAATTGCAGCTGCAGAGTTTTAAAACAGCCTATCACTCGAATATCATTGCTTTATATCAGTGAACGTGCGAGCACTCTCGCAGTCCTTCTCTCCATCAACTCTATCCAAAATAGATAATCCTGTTATAGATTGATATATTGCCCTATATATAGATGTTCAAGCCTTTCAGATAATATATTCAATGCAGTATTAGCCTTATATTTATTTTATTAATTAATGATGGATTATGCATAATACGCTTCTAATTTATAGCCTCTGTCTCTTGCGCAATACACAAACACTTGTGCTCCACTGGTCTCTCTCCTTAAAAACGCTCCTTAGCTCTTGGAGTCCCATGCAAGACAAGCTAGACTATAATAGCTTGTTAGACACCATTTCTTTTAGCATTTTTTTTATACCAATAGACTATTTAAAGAGGGACGTAAGCTATTTTTTGCTGAGTGTTAAATACGGCAGCCAATCGAACTCATGGGTAGTTTGATAGAAGAGAGAAAACAGGGTGGTAGGCTATAGCATTTATTTATTCAGACCCATAACCATTCAATCTTCTTGAAGAGAAGTGAAAGCCTTCTGCATCCAAGCCTTCTGCATTATTCAAGGGTGTCTTCAGAAGGATGAAGATAAGGACAACGAAACATATTTCATTTAGCTGTTGAAAGCGAGACAGGAATGAATCAACAAGAGAGAGAGTTGGTCGACTAATAACCCTAGGGGAAAAATTATGAAAGGTAAATATGTGTCAGCCCACTAATTATACAAATAGGCCCTATTATATTTCAAAATGTAAATCTAATTCACTAGACTATACTTGTAACTTTGTAGTAGGCTGCATGTGCTGCTCGATAATCGTATGTGCTCTTCTGCTTTATCATGGTTTGAACGATGTGTGTAATTCCAGTCCATATAATACAGTATAATACAATGCTGTACAGTAATACAGTATAATACAATGCAGTAGAGTAATACAGTATAACACAATGCAGTACAGTAATACAGTATAACACAATGCAGTACAGTAATACAGTCCACACTGAAAAAGGTTAGCCTACTGGAGCTAGTTTCATTTATTTACACAATAGAGCGTATAGTTAGCTACATTTATATGGGCTTTTATGTTTTTCTGTCGTGCATAACCTGCAGGAGACTGTATCATATATGTATTGGATAATGGCACCGTATTTTGGGATTTTTTGGTCTTGTATGTATGGCTTATAAAATGTATGCAATATATGTCTCATCAGGCTCAGGTAGCATCAGGCTTGAATTTTCATGCCGATCAAAGCTCTAATCGAATCCAGACATATGTATATGCTTTATGATGCTTTTGAAGGACACTTTTGGTTTTGGCGGGAAATACCGGGTTACCAGGGAGAAAAGTGATTTATTTTTGGAATGGAACATTTGTAAAATAACAGGACATTTTCAACCCTACTGTGTCTGTGCGTGTGTGTGTGTATTTGTGTGTAGGCTTGGCCCCGATTTGTGCTCTCTGTCACCTGGAGCTGCATGGTAAATGGTCCAGGAACACAAGGAAAGCACAAAGGACAATGTCAGAGGACTTGTCAGCTCTTCCCCCTCTGAGGGGCCAAAATGTATCTCTCTGTTACAGTATCAGGAGGACTGACTATTAAATGTGTGAATAACAATATAGTGTCCATGACTCTGAAAGCATATGTATGCATGTACTGTATGTATGACCTCTGTGGTAACTTGTTTATCTGTACAGGGCGAACTCTAAATCACTCTATGCTAGGGGGTTTCATGGTCCACTCAGGAATGATGTCTTATTTACATTGGTGTCATCCCCCACGCAAGCCTTTAAATACTGTGACACCCTGGTGGTCAGGTTACGCTGTAAACTTGGTATCGTTTGATTGGTCAATGTGGTTGGTTTTGAGTTGAAAGAGTTACACCTTCAGATGTTATCAATGGAATGAAATGCCTTTGTTCTCTCTCCTATCCTGTATCCTGTCCATGGAGGAAGGTTGTATGATCAATTCTCATCTCCTAGGCTTCTAGGCCTCTGGCCTAATAGGCTTCTCTTTGTTCATGCTTTGTCTTCTAAGTAAACCTTAGGATCTATATGCCTAGACGTATGTTTTGTTAACATCAGTATTGCCTTGTAGCTTCTTAAGCTTTATTCATTGTACGTGAATCCATTCATTGTACAATGTTAATTAAATATCTGCCTTGGATATAGAGAAATCTCAGACTAATTCTTGTTAGTCAAAGTCAACTTATTGCCTAATGCTTGCTTGTAAAATTGAATTATCTTTATGGAGTCTGATATACATTTGAATAGGCTAATTGTATAGTCTTATTACAAGTTGCATGTGAGGTATATATAATAGTATTATTACCCCACAACATGTGTGCCCTGCAGGTTCCCTACAGCCCTTGTTCAGAAGGGCTCAGTGTGAGATAGGCATCATTGGGGAAGCATTGATTCTGGCTGATCCTTAACACCCTGTTAATGAAGATGTTAGGGGATGTCGCAGGTTGACACGGGGTGAGCCAATAGACAGGGAATAAATGCATGTGCTCATTGAGCCAACGGCTGAAGATATCAGGATGAGAAGGAAGGAGACCTGAATGGGATGTTTGGAATGATTCAGGTAATACAATCCAATCAAATCATACTTCATTTGTCACATGCACCAAATACAACAAGTGTAGACCTGGAAATGCTTACTTACAAGCCCTTAACCAACAATGTAGTTCAAGAAGAGTTAAGAAAATATTTACCCAATAAACTAAAGTAAAATAAAATAAAAAGTAACACAATGAAACAACAATAACAAGTCTATATATAGGGGGTACCGGTACCGAGTCAGTGTGTGGGGGTACAGGTTAGAGGTCATTTGTACATGTAGGTAGGGGTGAAGTGACTATGCATAGATAGTAGGGTGGGGGGGGGTAATCAATGTAATAGTCTGGTGGCCATTTGATTAATTGTTCAGCAGCCTTATGGCTTGGGGGTAGAAGCTGTTAAGGAGCCTTTTGGTCCTTTGGTCCGGAGACTTGGCGCTCCGGTACCGCTTGCCATGCGATAGCAGAGAAGACAGTCTATGACTAGAGTGACTGGAGTCTCTGACAATTTTATGGACTTTCCTCTGACACCACCTATTATATAGGTCCTGGATGGCAGGAAGTTTGGCCCCAGTGATGTACTGGACCGTACTGACTACCCTCTGTAGCGCCTTACAGTCAGATGCCGAGCAGTTGCCATACCAGGCGGTGATGCAACCGGTCAGGATACTCTCAATGGTGCAGTTATAGAACATTTTGAGGATCTGGGGACCCATGCCAAATCTTTTCAGTTTCATGCCATCTTCACGACTGTCTTGGTATGTTTGGACCATGATAGTTCGTTGGTGATGTGGACACCAAGGCACTTGAGACTCTCGACCAGCTCCACTACAGCCCCGTCTGTGTTAATGAGGGCCTGTTTGGCCCGCCTTTTCCTGTAGTCCATGATCAGCTCCTTTGTCTTCCTCACATTGAGGGAGAAGTTGTTGTCCTGGCACCACACTGCCAGTTCTCTGACCTCCCCCATATAGACTGTCTCACCGTTGTCAGTGATCAGGCCTATCACTGTTGTGTCGTGAGCAAACTTAATGATGGTGTTGGAGTCATGTTTGGCCACACAGTCGTGGGTGAAAAGGGAGTACAGGAGGTGCCTAAGTACACACTCCTGAGGTGCCCCTGTGTTGATGATTAGTGTGGTTGACATGTTGCTACCTACCCTTACCACCTGGGGGCGGCCTGTCAGGAAGTCCAGGATCCAGTTGCAGAGAGGATGTGTTCAGTCCCACAGTCCTTATCTTAGTGATGAGCTTCGTGGGCACTATGGTGTTGAACACTGAGCTGTAGTCAATGAACAGCATTCTCACATAGGTGTTATTTTTGTTCAGGTGGAAAAGGGCAGTGTGGAGTGCGATTGATTAATCTTCTATTAAACAGTTGAATGTGTAGGCCTGCTTACTTTGCCTGTTTTTATGTGTGTGAAAACATATTGTCCAACATATTGGATAAGCCCTATATTGCCATATAATTCTATCAGAAGGGACTCCTTTATTCTAAGCCATGTTTCCTTCACACCCCAATTGCCCTACTGCTGTTGCCCCAGAGTGGAACAGGAAACAGTTTTCTCATTGGGCTGTTTCTCCGTGAACCAGAGAGCATACAAGTAAATCAATACCCACAATAGCCCTCTTCTAACAGATAAACTTTGTAATGGTACAAAGGCAATGGCATCTACACTCTGTGTTGTGGTGGTAGTATTCCGAGCCACACATCACAACGTTATGGGAGTCATGTTACACTGGAGTTGTATTGGGTAGTGAGGGAGAGATGGAGATGCTGGGATGCACCATGGTGCAGGGATAGTGTGGTTACTCCTATAAATATTCCCCCCAGTCCCGGCCTCCCTTCCTTCATTGATGGCGGGAGGGAGAGAGTGACAGTTTAATCACCCTGGCTCTATGTTTATGGCCCGGTTTCCTTGACAACATCCTCCGACTGCAACCGACCGACCGTAGAGGTGGTAGACTAGAGGGGTGGTCCCTAAGAGCAAAGAAAGGTTTAATGACCCAACGACCAGCCACTCCATCCAACACCACTGAATAGCCACTCTATAGCCATCATTCTGTTTTCCTCTATATAGCTGTCAGCAAGGATCCCTTCGAGTATTCCTATGGTTGCATTTTATGACAGAACAAAACACAACAAAAAACATAATTGAAATGTACCCCGCATGACTCTTCTGAGGAAAAGGTAATTTACTGTGTGTCAAATGGGTGTAATTCTGTTATGGGAGAGGTTTTGACCTGATCTGCCTGACATTGTTTTTGTAATTGCGTTAGTTGAAAGGTCGGCCTAAAACCCAGTGTAGCAAAATGTTTACAGAGGAGTGGCTGATTGCCTTGTTTTAATCAAAAAGGGGTTGTTTTATTTAATTCTGTTTTTGACAGAATGATTTGGCATTTGAAAAAAAGGCCTATTTCTTTGTGTGTTGTGAGTGTCTCCTTGTGTGTGTGCACATACGACCAAGTGTGCGTCCATCCGTGCGCGCGTGTGTGTGTGTGTGTGTGTGTGTGTCTGTGTGTCTGTGTGTCTGTGTGTGTGAGTGTGAGTGTGAGTGTGAGTGTGTGTGTGTGTGTGTGTGTGTGTGTGTGTCTGTGTGTGTGAGTGTGTGAGTGTGTGTGTGTGTGTGTGTGTGTGTGTGTGTGTGTGTGTGTGTGTGTGTGTGTGTGTGTGTGTGTGTGTGTGTGTGTGTGTGTGTGTGTGTGTGTGTGTGTGTGTGTGTGTGTGTGTGTGTGTGTGTGTGTGTGTGTGTGTGTGTGTCTGTGTGTGTGAGTGTGTGAGTGTGTGTGTGTGTGTGTGTGTGTCTGTGTGTGTGAGTGTGTGAGTGTGTGTGTGTGTGTGTGTGTGTCTGTGTGTGTGAGTGTGTGAGTGTGTGTGTGTGTGTGTGTGTGTGTGTGTGTGTGTGTGTGTGTGTGTGTGTGTGTGTGTGTGTGTGTGTGTGTGTGTGTGTTTGCTTAGGCTGAGAGACATTTAAGTGTACTTGAGACTGAGTCAAGTTGAGTGGAAGTGATTGGCTCTAGAGTCCCAGGACCCCTTCAGTAATCTGTTTCAATTTGATGTGTGTGAGTGAAAACACACACCAGCCGCACCAATCCCATCATACGCTCCACTACCACACTGCAGATTGTTGAGAAAGGCCCGCTAACTGTCGTTCTACTAAGTGCCATGATAATTCAGCTTTGGCTGCATTGGGATAATAGGTACTGCTGTGATGATGTAGCTTGCGAAATGCCATTTTCATAAACGCTGTGATCATTTGGATTTTCCAAGTGATTTTAATCACTTTGGTTGTACTTTTTGCTTCTCTGTTACTGTCTATTGAATTCTGTTGGTCTGGAGAGGTTTTATTTGGTTTTCTCTCAAGTGCTGTATGTTTCATAGTAGGGTCAAAGTACTGTAGTTAAAAGCATATCTTCTGAAAATAGGATGTTTTTACAGTGAACAAGAACAATTTTAAAATAGAAATAGACAAAAATAACTTGTAGCCTACTTTCACATGTATTTGTTTTTGTTCACTTTTAAGATTGTTTTATTGAACCTGTCACATCAGTGTTGTTGGTGACATGCAATGTTAATTAAAGTCCACCAGCTGTTTGGAACTCCGACAAGATGTTATTGTGCCGACTACGCCATGCATAGCAACAGACGACCAGATGTTCCAGGGAACTAACTTTAATGAGTGCACATTGTGTTCTTACAACATGGCCGCCCATCTTCAAACACATAGCAGCTACAGAAGAGAGCATCAGTTAGCAGCACATTTCTGGTGTAGTGTCTGTTGCATCTGTCTAATGATTGGTGTTCCCTGAGGGAAAACTCCTTAAGGCCTTGGTTGTAATGACAGTTGTAATGACAGTTGTAATGACAGTCGTAATGACAGTCATAATGACAGTTGTAATGACAGTTACAATGACAGTTATAATGACAGTTGTAATGACAGTCGTAATGTCAGTTGTAATGACAGTTGTAATGACAGTCGTAATGACAGTCGTAATGACAGTTGTAATGACAGTTACAATGACAGTTACAATGACAGTTGTAATGACAGTTGTAATGACAGTTACAATGACGGTTATAATGACAGTTGTAATGACAGTTGTAATGACAGTTATAAACTCAATACATAGAGTAAAGTGGTCCACACTTTATGAGCAGAGAGGAGACACATGGATGTGTGTATTTCCCACAAAGGGGAATTCTTTCCTTCCATCCTTCCACATTCCTGAACGACTATTTAAACCTTTGACCGGAAACACGGTTTAATCTTTTTTCAATTTGTTCAACACGTTTAATGGAACATAAATAAGGCTGGCGATGCAGAGAGGGTTTCATTAACCTTGACCCGCAGATTGTTGGGGAGATGCGTGACTCACACAGCTATTACTCCACTCACTCCGTCCTCCCGGCCTCCCGCTTCCCATCATGCAACACTCACTGTGCCATAGATAGACCTCCAGGAGAATCACACAATAGGCTAAAGTGGCTTCTGAAAACAGGCGAGGAGAGGATGGAAATGTAGACAATTGAGAAAGGTATTTCAACATTAGAGCAAAGGGAAGGAGACAAGGACAGGAAACGAGACCATTAGACTATTGAGATACACGCTATATGTAGTTCAACATTGGTGCAGACAAAGGAAAGGAGACAAGGTCAGGAAACAAGACTATTGAGATCCACCCTGCTACATCTCTACCTCTGATGGATGATCTGCAGTGGAAACTCATCCTATGAGCGGTTCTTCGAGGACGTTTGGAGCGGAATACTTGAGGAGAGGGTTGCTGCTGCTGCGTCTTCGTCTCACAGGATATTTATCACAGGGCTGTTCTGTTTAACGCTCAGGAGACTCCCAGACGGACCCTAATAAACGCTTTGAGTGGATGAAATATTCATGCAGAGTAAAATATGGATCCTGGGGAAGGCAGTCACAAGGCATTAGACACAGTCAATACAGATCACCACTTCCCTCTCCCTCTCTCCATATCTTTCTCTCTGGATTGCTGTGGTCTCAGGCAGTGTTGGGGTGGTGAAGAGGGGTGAATCTGCCAGGTAGAACAGCACGGGAGACAGCAGAGGAGATAGACGGGGGAGAGGGTGGAGGGACAGAGGAGATAGATGGGGGAGAGGGTGGAGAGACAGAGGAAGTAGACAGGGGGAGAGGAGGGAGAGACAGAGGGGGGGAGGGAGACAGACAGGGGCATAGGGTGGAGAGACAGAGGGGGGAAGAGAGAGGCAGAGGAGATACACAGGGGGAGAGGGTGGAGAGACAGAGGCGGAAGGGAGACAGCAGAGGAGATAGACAGGAGGAGAGGGTGGAGAGACAGAGGGGGGAAGAGAGAGGCCGAGGAGATAGACAGGGGGAGAGGAGGGAGAGACAGAGGGGGGAAGGGAGAAGGGAGAGAGAGATCACGAGGGGGGAGAGGAAGAGAGATTGAGAGAGAAAGGGGGAGAGAGAGATGGAGAGTGAGCGGAGAGAGAGAGGTGGAAAGTGTGTGAGAAAGAGGGAGAGGACGAGAAAGAGGTACTCTGACATGTTGTTTATGATGTGCGAATGCAGCAGTCGGGGGTGTCAGGGTGGTTTTACCAATGTTAACTAACTAACAGTAAAACACTGAGCGCTGCTCCTGCAGTGGAAAGCTCTCGCAAAACTAAACACCCCAGCCAGATCGGACCACATTCAAACATCGCACACATACACACACATACACACACACTCGCATACCTCATGTTCACTTTTGTCTGAATTCCAAATTTCGACAGAATTGTAGATCGGGATCACAACTCTTTAATTGATTTAAGAACAACCGCTTTTCACAAGCGCCTCCATCTGCATAACATTCACTGTGTTCACCATGGGCCTTTGTGGCCGCCAACAAAGCATTTATTTAAACTAACTGCGATGGTCAGGTAATGAACATTTTGAAACAAGCTGATGTGCAATGAAGTCTAACTAAGGGTGTCTGTTCAAATTGAGAAGGCCAGCTGGTCTTCTTCTTAGGCTGCGTCTGAAATAGCACCATATTCCTTTTGTAGTGCACTACTTTTGACCAGGGCATGCACTATCGGTGCACTAGGAATAGGTAGCCTATTTCAGTCATAGCCATAGCCTGTAGCCATACAGTAGCTACACTGCATCCTCTCTCTGGCTCATCGTATATATATTCTGCAGTGTTAGTTAATAGTGACCCACAGTGGGCGAGGTCCTCAGCCCTCCATTGTGTCTACTGTGTCCACTTTGTCACGGGCAATGACACATCATCAGCATGCGAGAGGGCGCCACCGTGGGGCATCATCATCAGTGTGCGACAGAGTGTTGTAGTGATTTAATGAAGGCTTGGGAACTGGCTGTTGCTCAACACTCAACAACAAGCTGTGAGCTGAGCTGGGCTGGTGTCCCATGGTGCTGTGCGCTCAAGTAGAAACAGGAAGTAAACAAATAATGCCACGGGCCAACCAGCTGGGGGCTGCCTGTATGGCTGCAGGCTGCAGAGAATAACAGCTACATGGTTGTGACTGTGACTGCGGCAGGTCTATACAGTACTGGACCAGGGAAAAGATTATTGATTGCACTTACAGATGAATGGAAACACTTGTAAGAATTCTTCAGCCATAGTGGCTCTCTGTCCTATATCTCTATGTAGGAATTTATATGTTAGCGCAAAGATACGCTAGCTGTTCCCATAGACTTTCAGTCACTGAGCCAGCGAGTATCCATTTAAAAGCATGTATCGACAAATATATATATATATATATATTGTAAATCCTGGTTTTTGCCGCGGTGGAAAACATGTAGCAGCGATCTAAATGAATATAGGGGAAGCATTGTAGATGAATCGATAATGAGCGTGAATTCAATGTATCAGTATGATAAAAGTCAGGTGGAGTATTGATAGATGTCTTTTTGGTTTCCTTTTCAAAGGGGAATTCATACTGTTGGGATCCGTTTTCTTCTAGCATCAAGATCTGTGGTACTGGCTCTGGTAAGATACCATGTGGCGCCAGACAAAACAGAGCTTTGAGAGAAACATAGATGGTGGAGGTAGAACAGGAGAGATACAGACAAATATTAAGAAATGAGGAAGCAGAATGAAATGTGCAATAGTGCAAAGAAGGGAGAGAAAGAAAGAGATAGAGGAGGAGGAGGGGGAGGAGGGAGGAGGGGGAGGAGGGAGGAGAGAGGAGGGAGGAGGGAAGAGGGGGAGGAGGGAGGAGAGAGGAGGGAGGAGGGAAGAGATGCAAGACAAGTTGACAGATGGATGGATTTCATTAAAATTGGAATGACATTAGACATCTATTCATGGAGCTTCCTTATCTACTACTAATTAAAACCAAGGCAGTCAAATGAATACAGAGTAAAACTTCAATTACCAGAGATACATATTTGTAGTTTATCTTTGGAAAATGGGGCGCCTGCACTTTTTGCAACAGAAATGGAATGAACATGACATTTTCAGGACGGCAGGTAGCCTAGTGGTTAGAGTGTAGAGGAGGCAGGTAGTCTAGTAGTTAGAGTGTAGAGGAGGCAGGTAGCCTAGTGGTTAGAGTGTAGAGGAGGCAGGTAGTCTAGTGGTTAGAGTGTAGATGAGGCAGGTAGTCTAGTGGTTAGAGTGTAGAGGAGGCAGGTAGCCTAGTGGTTAGAGTGTAGAGGAGGCAGGTAGTCTAGTGGTTAGAGTGTAAAGGAGGCAGGTAGCCTAGTGGTTAGAGTGTAGAGGAGGCAGGTAGTCTAGTAGTTAGAGTGTAGAGGAGGCAGGTAGCCTAGTGGTTAGAGTGTAGAGGAGGCAGGTAGTCTAGTGGTTAGAGTGTAGAGGAGGCAGGTAGCCTAGTGGTTAGAGTGTAGAGGAGGCAGGTAGCCTAGTGGTTAGAGTGTAGAGGAGGCAGGTAGTCTAGTGGTTAGAGTGTAGAGGAGGCAGGTAGTCTAGTGGTTAGAGTGTAGAGGAGGCAGGTAGTCTAGTGGTTAGAGTGTAGAGGAGGCAGGTGGTCTAGTGGTTAGAGTGTAGAGGAGGCAGGTAGTCTAGTGGTTAGAGTGTAGAGGAGGCAGGTGGTCTAGTGGTTAGAGTGTAGAGGAGGCAGGTAGTCTAGTGGTTAGAGTGTAGAGGAGGCAGGTAGTCTAGTGGTTAGAGTGTAGAGGAGGCAGGTAGTCTAGTGGTTAGAGTGTATAGGAGGCAGGTGGTCTAGTGGTTAGAGTGTAGAGGAGGCAGGTAGTCTAGTGGTTAGAGTGTAGAGGAGGCAGGTGGTCTAGTGGTTAGAGTGTAGAGGAGGCAGGTAGTCTAGTGGTTAGAGTGTAGAGGAGGCAGGTAGTCTAGTGGTTAGAGTGTAGAGGAGGCAGGTAGTCTAGTGGTTAGAGTGTAGAGGAGGCAGGTAGTCTAGTGGTTAGAGTGTAGAGGAGGCAGGTAGTCTAGTGGTTAGAGTGTAGAGGAGGCAGGTAGTCTAGTGGTTAGAGCATTGGGCCAGTAACCACTAGGCTGCTGGATTGAATCCCTGAGCTGACAAGGTAAAAGTCTGTTGTTCTGCCCCTGAACAAGGCAGCTAACCTGTTGTTCCCTGGGTGCCGTGGATGTCGGTTAAGGCAGCCCCCTGCACCTCCCTGATTCAGAGGGGTTGGGTTAAAGGCAGAAGACAAATTTCAGTTGAAGGCATTCAGTTGGACAACTAACTAGGTATCCCCCTTTCCCTATTCAAAATGTTATATGTATTGTACATTGATACATTCCCTCTCACACACTTCTTTTTTGCCTCTGTGTTTCCTCTGAAGGTCTTATTCGGTTACAGGAGCTCATAAAGGCTCCATCTCGCTACAACATCCGCTTGAAGATCCGCCAGTTGCCAGCGGATACCAAGGACTCCAAGCCTCTCCTCAAGGAGATGAAGAGAGGGAAGGAGTTCCACGTCATCTTCGACTGTGGACACGAAATGGCTGCCGGCATCCTAAAACAGGTGTGTGTGAGGAGGGGAAGTGATGTGTGTTTGTGTGAGTGAGAGTGAGGAGTCACAATCCCCAGTCAATTCAGACACGTTTTGTTAAACTGGGAGCAAAATATGTTTTTTTGTACATTTCCTTGAAAGAAGGGATGTTCTCTGAGGTCATTTTAATCATGCAGGATCTCAGCTCCACCTGAAACAGAAAGAGAGGATGTTTTATACGGACTCAATTAAAAACATTAATATTCCTCCTCCTGCTTCCAGGATGTTTCAAATATTAAAGATAACATGACTCACCCTGGCACGCACTCTTTCTCCCTCACTCTCTCCCGCTAGGCTTTTCTAATCAGTGTGGTAGCTGGTGATTGGTTATGAAGGTCAAGGACACCTATCATTAGCTAGTGGCATGTGAGCTACTCCCTGGTAATGGGGGGTAATGAAGGACTCTTCCCTGATATCCTCATTACAAGACACCCGCCTGACTCAGTGATGGAAGGATCCCTCTCCTCATTGCACTCTGAGACAACCGTCATGGTACTCTTTAGAGACGCAGATCAATCTTCTACCGTAAAGAAACAACCGGTGGTGGTTTAACTGTCGTTCATGGTGCCATTGTGGGACTGTCTGCATGCTAAATAACCAGCATCACATTCTTCATGCTAACCTCTGTAGGCCTTCCTCTAGAGTTCATATGCAGGCGCTAAAAGATCATTTTGCTTCTGATTCCTAAACGATGCGTTTGTAATTACTGCAGATTTCTCCAATCCCTCTGTGGTGTCCACGGATAGAGTGCAGTGTATAATAGGATTGAAGATATCTGATTGGCTAAGAAACACAGAATTCCATCAGATCCACCCAATGAAGAGGAACATTTGAATGTTGTCATCTGATTGGAAAAGGAAATGCAATAATTTACATTCTGCACCCTTATTGGCTATGAAACCTCATGCATGGCCAGGGGTAATGCTAGCTGCATTATTGGTGAGTAGATTAGAGTATGCTCAACCCACCTGGATACTTACCGTACCCACCTGACACCGGCAGCAATTACTGGCCTGACCCTTTCCCATTTAATCACTCTCCATTTCCCTGCACAATCATCATCTGTGATTCCTAATGGTTTAGCGAAGCTGTCAGAGAACTGCAGCACAACTCACCAGTCGCAGCTGCCTAGGAGACCAAGCCACATTTATAGCGCTTAAATAGGGTGGGCACTCAGCCAGAGGCCCTAACAGACACACACAGAGTAGACTCACAATATAAAGCTGCCATAACAGGGGCTTCTTCTTCAAATGGCCTTGTGAGGTGTTCACCTATAAGACATAATATCCCTACAACAGTTGATATAGCGACATAGAGATGAGGAGTCTGTAATTATTTTAGCAAAACATGGCCGCCACTGATCAGACCGAGGTAATGACCACAGTCATCTGTCTGTCTGCAGTGATATCATCTAAATTAAGACAGAGTGAGGGAGAAAGAGAGACAGAGAGAGAGAGGGAGAGAGAGACAGAGAGAGAAAGACAGATAGAGAGAGGGGGGGGAATAGAGAGATAGAGCTCCAACTATTTCCTCTTTTCTCACTTCTCATAGAGATCAGCGTACAGTACAGTCATGGCCAAAAGTTTTGAGAATGACGCAAATATTAATTTCCACAAAGTTTACTGCTTCAGTGTCTTTAGATATTTTTGTCAGATGTTACTATGGAACACTGTAGTATAATTACAAGCATTTCACAATTGTCTAACGCTCTTATTGACAATTACATGAAGTTGAGGCAAAGATTCAATATTTGCAGTGTTGACTCTTCTTTTTCAAGACCTCTACAATCTGCCCTGGCATGCTGTCAATTAACTTCTGGGTCACATCCTGACTGATGGCAGCCCATTCTTGCATAATTAATGCTTGGAGTTTGTCAGAATTTGTGGGTTTTTGTTTGTCCACCCGCCTCTTGAGGATTGACCACAAGTTCTCAATGGGATTAAGGTCTTGGGAGTTTCCTGGCAATGGACCCAAAATATCAATCTTTTGTTCCTCGAGCCAATTAGTTATCACCTTTTCCTTATGGCAAGGTGCCCCATCATGCTGGAAAATTCATTGTTCGTCACCAAACTGTTCATGATGGTTGGGAGAAGTTGCTCTCGGAGGATGTGTTGGTACCATTCTTTATCCATGGCTGTGTTCTTAGGCAAAATTGTGAGTGAGCCCATCCCTTGACTGAGAAGCAACCCCACACATGAATGGTCTCAGGATGCTTTACTGTTGGCATGACACAGGACTGATGGTAGCTCTCACCTTGTACCTTTAGCAGAATATCAGTCTGTCCCTGATGTTTTTCCTGGAGAGAAGTGGCTTCTGTGCTGCCCTTCTTGCCACCAGGCCATCCTTCAAAACCTTCGCCTCACTGTGCGTGCAGATGCACTCACACCTTCCTGCTGCCATTCCTGAGCAAGCTCTGTACTGTTGGTGCCCTGATTCCGCAGCTGAGTCAACTTTAGGAGATGGTCCTGGCGCTTGCTGGACTTTCTTGGGTGCCCTGAAGCCTTCTTCACAACAATTGAACCTCTCTCCTTGAAGTTCTTAGATGCAATCTTACTGGCAGCAATGTCCTTATCTGTGAAGCCCTTTTTGTGCAAGGCAAGGATGACGGCACTTGTTTCCTTGCAGGTAACCATGGTTACAGAGGAAGAACAATGATTCCATGCACCACCCTCCTTTTGAAGCTTCCAGTCTGTTATTCAAACTCAATCAGCATGACAGAGTGATCTCCATCCTTGTTCTCATCAACACTCACAGCCGTGTTAACAAGAGTATCACTGACATGATGTCAGCTGGTCCTTTTGTGGCAGGGCTGAAATGCAGTGGAAATGTTTTTTTGGGATTCAGTTAATTTGCATTGCAAAGAGGGACTTTGCAATTAATTGCAATTCATCAGATCACTCTTCATAACATTCTGGAGTATATGCAAATTGCCATCATACAAACTGAGGCAGCAGACTTTGTGAAAATTAATATTTGTGTCATTCTCAAAACTTTTGGCCACAACTTTATATCCACGTAGCCAGAGAATGAAGTAGAGTCATCCTCCTCACTCACAGCATAACCTTTCTATCCCTGATGAGAGTGTATCCTGGCCTTTAGGTCTGCTTAATTGCCATCATTAGTAAGTAATGTGAGCCCTCACTGTTGAAAGGCAAATGGATAGATGGGTGGATGGATAGAGGGGAGGGAGATGTGCAAGGATGGAGGGATGGATGGAGGAAGAGATGGTTACACCAGGCTTAGAGGAGAGTGGATGTGAGGTTTATATATTTTATACGCAAAAACACACATAACTCTGTAACATAGACACACAGGCACATGTGCACATACACACACCACACACAATGCACATGCACAATGTATACTGTAGATTCATACATTCATACATTCAGCATTCACGCATTCTCTCTCTCCCTCTCTGTCTCTCTCCCACTCTCTCTCTCTCTCACACACACACACACTCCCTCTCTCTCTCTCTTTCTGTCTCACACACACACACACACACACACACACACTCCTCTCTCTCTCTCTCTCTCTCTCACACACACACACTCCCTCTCTCGCTCTCTCTCTCTCACCCCCCCCTCTCTCTCTCTCTCTCTCTCTCTCACACACACACACTCCCTCTCTCGGTCTCTCTCTCGGTCTCACTCTCTCTCTCTCTCACACACACACACACTCCCTCTCTCTCTCTCTCTCGGTCTCTCTCTCTCTCTCTCTGTCTCTCTCTCATTCGGTCTCTCTCTCTCGGTCTCTCTCTCTCTCTGTTTCTCTCGGTCTCTCTCTCGGTCTCTCTCTCTCACACTCGGTCTCTCTCTCTCTCTCACACTCGGTCTCTCTCTCTCTCTCTCTCTCTCTCTCTCTCTCTCTCTCTCTCTCTCTCTCTCTCTCTCTCTCTCTCTCTCTCTCTCTCTCTCTCTCTCTCTCTCTCCAGGCTCTTGCTATGGGGATGATGACAGAGTACTATCACTACATCTTCACCACACTGGTAAGTAAAGTACAGCCATATGTTTCACTGCCTGCCGAGATGCTTCCCCATCATTTTGCTTGTCTAACTTTTGTATCCATCTGGAAACTTCTGACACAGTGAAGGTGTGAGCAAAACAGAGGCAGTCTTCAATCTTCATGTTTTCCCTCAAGCTGACTAACAGCCAATCAAAAGTAAAGCAACAATTTATTTTATGTCTTAGGTGTGAGAAAGAAAGTGATATCAGAATGACCTAACTCATGCGCTGTGATGATTGAGGGCAACAAGATCATTGAATGTGAAAGTGAATGACAGCTTCTATATTCTTCCCTGGAGGAGAACAGGGAAATGTGGCAGAGAGGAGTGTCAACTTTCATTCCTCTCTTGAAAGAGAGAGAGATAGAGGGAGAGAGAGAGAGATAGAGAGGGGGGGGCAGATAGCTGTTCAGTTCTGACACCCCATGGTTGTGTAACTGACATGGCCCTTGGCCTACTTCAGAGGGCTGCTCTATTTCCCTCTTTCTGCAGAGATTATCACACACACACACACACACACACACACACACACACACACACACACACACACACACACACACACACACACACACACACACACACACACACACACACACACACACACACACACACACACACACACACACACACACACACACACACACACACTCTACATTATTCCTGACTCCTCTCTCTCTCTCTCTCTCTCTCTCTCTCTCTCTCTCTCTCTCATACTCACTCCCTGTCGAGTTGTCAGGTCAGAAACATTATTCAAGTCCTACTCCTATTAAAGCCATATCTCATTCATCTAACAGTAGCTAGATTTAAGTTCAAAACACTCCTGCCCCCTCCCCCAGCCAGAATATTAAAATCCTTTGAACTAAAACCTTCCGTTTTCTTCGCTGCCAGAGCTATTCATCAAGAAGAAAATACATCCTTCCATTTAAATGTTTGAAATGAAAGATCTAAATGTCCACATTCTCTTTATAGAAGCCATTCAGTGTATCACAATGAACGCAATTAAGTCTGGCGAAGCCATTTGCAGGATGTATGAAATGAGAAAAATGAACATGAGTGAAGATGAGGAGTTTGGGAGGGACTGAGGAGACGGAACAGACAGGAGGACGTTCTAACATGTTCCAATGTTGAGTTTGGCAGAGAGGGGACGCAGTGCTGAGAGCTTAATTCTCCCACCAGAGTGAACAACCCATCCACATCGATGAACACATATGGCAGCCATTTTCTGCCAGATTGGACTTTATACTCCAGTGTTAGCTCCAGCAGAGGACAGCACTCAGACACCACACATTAACTCACATTGCTACCATGTCCTTGCATATTCATAATCAGCATTCCTATTTAATTGTTAGTCTATACTTAATCCTTTTTGCTCTTAGTGGAGAAAATGGCTTTGTTTAGCTTAGTTTATAACACAGTTATAACCCTTCTTTAGCGTATTATATATATGTATGTTCTTTTCCTACTTTCCTGACTCCTAACTCTTGCCTGTCAGGACCTGTTTGCGCTGGACGTGGAGGCCTACCGTTACAGTGGGGTGAACATGACTGGCTTTAGGATCCTGAATACGGAGAACAGCCAAGTGGCCTCCATCATAGAGAAGTGGTCCATGGAACGCCTGCAGGCCCCGCCCAAACCTGACTCTGGCCTACTGGACGGCTTCATGACGGTGAGTCATCACTACAGCTACTGTATGGGGCCAATCGGAAATAGCCCCCTATTTACTAACCCCTATTCCCTATAGCCTTTTGTCCATTTCGGACACAGCAGCTGCTATGATTGGGCTATTAGTCTATAACCCTTTGTTGCTCTAATCTTCTGAAAAGTGATTAATAGTATCATTATGGAATAGGGACTTATGCTGGACGTGTTACTGCTGTGTGGCAGAGAAATCCATTCCACCATTAGATTGTTTCCTAGATATTTTAAATATCACATTAGACTTTTGATGGAGTAAGACAGGAATGTTGTTTGGACGTAGACTATGCTTTCTCTGTGTGTGACTGTTGCTAATGCATTAGCCGTTAGTGAAACAGCCATGCTGTGAGCATCACCTTCCTGTGAGCATCCGGCCTGTCCCAGAGGACTGAAACACACAACCTCCTGGGTCCCTGGGCTCTGAGCCCTGTGTGATAACGTGACTCCTGTTGCATGGATCCAACCTCTCTCTGATAACAGCACACAGCCAGTAATGACTGTTCTGCAGCAGTCCTGCTACACCGCTACTCTCTCTTATCTGGAAGCACTGCCAAAATATGAACTCACCAGAGACAAGGAGAGAGGGAGGACGGGGAGGGTGAGAGAGCGAGCGTGAGAGAGATGGAGAGAAAGGGAGAGAGATGACTGGAATTAGGGTTCCAGATTCATTCCAACACAACTGATAAGGTGCTAAAAGTGTCATATTCCAGTTGGAGGAAAGCGGATGCTGGCTGGGGGTTGATAGCTGTGGCTTGCCACTGGAGGATAGAGAGCTTCCTTTAAGGTTCAAGGGACCTTGCTGAGGAGTTAGTTCCAGGGTTGTACTGACCTGTTTGCCTCTTTGTAACAGTCTTCTGTTGGATTAGTGGGTCAGTTGGTGATGCTTCTCTCTGGAGGCCTCCAATAGACTGGTGGCAGTTGATGTATTTCTCTGACATATAGTCAATTGAAACCTAAGGAATCAACTGACTTGGTGCTTCGCCCTCCACACACATGTACATAAATTAGCTCTCTCAGATCAATAGACTATATGTAGTGGCAAGGACAACTGCAAAGCCCTCTATCAGCTGTTTGTGTTCCCATCTGTTCCTTATGTAGTCTATAAGGCTGGATGAGTCTTACTTCATAAGACTGTTGTTTTTGGATCAGAGGCATCAGAAGATTTATTCCAGGGGAGGTACTGTGCTCTGACCCCGCTCATCAGGGAATTAATGGCGTAGTTGGAAGGCGGGGATTGATTCATTAGATAAATGGCAATCAGTCAGCAGCTAATGCATATTGACATGGCGAAAGGTTCCGTAAACGTTTGATTAACGGCTTCATTTGTGAGCTGTATTTACAGTCTTGTGTCCTTAAGTACTGAATCGCTGATGTAATTTATGGACTGGCGATCGTGACAGATTACACCCAGACCAATACAAAGACTCAGCTATTTTTATACAGCTCTTTTTTGGGGCCCACTGCTTTCAAAGTTTATTGTTTGAAACACTATGGAAATGTTGTGTGTTCCTTTGTGTGTGTGTGTGTGTGTGTGTGTGTGTGTGTGTGTGTGTGTGTGTGTGTGTGTGTGTGTGTGTGTGTGTGTGTGCGTTTGTGTGTGGATGGGATCTTTTTTTTCTTCTACTAATTATGTTGGAAAGAATGGAGAGTAGATGGAGAACAGGCAATCATATCCAGCAAAAAGGTGTGAAGAGGTAGACAAATCCTGGTCCAAGCACCAGGTTTGTTAAAACAACTTTAAACACTTTAGATGTGACTTTTCTGTGTGATTTAATCCCTGTTCATCTCCTACTGTTTGATCTGCAGAACAGAGCACTCTGAGAGATTAGAGAGAGGTGGTCCTCTCCCACCTAGCTTGGCTACAGCCTTGTTATTTCGGCTTAAATTGATCTCGGTGCCTGCCTTATTTGGCTGTGACTCACGAAAGATTCCTGTCGCCTGTAAAACCTCAGAAACAAACCCCAGTGCCAAAGAGGATAATGATTAAACCCCAGGATGGTTTTTTTTTCCATCTCTTTTTTTCTAGATGTATTTGTGTGCTGCAATGCTGAATAATAAAGCTTAATTCTGCACCTCATTTCTTTATGCTACAATTAATCTTCCTTTGGTGAAGTCCTGCCCTGTCACGGCTTAACACACATAATGAAAATGACCTAACAAGCCCTACAGGCTCATTAGCATAATTCCTCCTGCTTGCTAATTGCTTTAGCTTCTGTCTGTTTCACTCTGAGGCGGCTAGGCTAATCTCAAGGAGATTCCCAAAACTCGCAGGCATGACCATACATCCTACAATTTATCTCCCTGTCTTGAGTTGGAGAGGGGAGGCATTGCTTTTTAACCAGCTCTCTCTTTGGGTCAGGGCAGATACCTAACCCCATGATTTGAATGTTGTTGTCCGCTGCTTTGTTTATGTCAGGAATTTGAGGATAAAATGGTGTTCATATAATGGAAACCTAGCGACCACACCATCTGTAATCATACCAATACTTTCCCATGAAGAACGATAGACATTGATCCAGGCCAAATTCAAATGGACACATCTGTGCTACTGGGTGGTTTGCCATTTTGTGATTTGCAGCTAGGCTATCATTACATGTCCGGCCATGGGAAATACTTCTCAATAACAGCAGTCAAACACACATGTGGAATCACATTACCCAACCATCACTCAAACAGCCACATACATCATATAGCAGACTGTAAGACTGGCAGAAACTCTTCCAGATGTGAAGAATGAAACAGACATAGAGAGAGTATCGAGACAAAGAGAAAGAGACCGGTTGAATGGAGTAGGGGAAAGATTGAGAGAACGGAGGAGAGGGAGAAAGAGAGGGAGGGAGGGGGAGAGGGAGGGAGGGGGAGAGAGAGAGAGAGAGAGAGAGAGAGAATAGTGAGGAGAGATTGAGAGATGAATTATTATGTGCTCTCTTAGCTGTCCCCTCGGCTCAGCGCCTTCTCCTGATCGACCTGTCCATCATGCCGTCACCATGGCGTCTCCTGGGTGATCTCCCTGAGTGGCAGCAAGGGGCGGAGAACATGGCTGCTGCCTGCCGGAGAGGGGGAGGTGACCCTAGCCAGCTAACAGGCTGCTGGACAAGCCCTGAACAGCCCTGGACAGAACTGGCCAGCAGGGTCAGGCCCCAATATTTTCCGACAGATGGCATCATTCTAACGGGACATGTGTTGCCATCGCTCTATCTGTAAACTTAATATGTGTAAATATGTGTATGAACATAACAAGATTCAACAACTGAGCCATAAACTGAACAAGTTCCACAGACATGTGACTAACAGAAATGTAATATTGTGTTCAAAATCAAAAGTAACAGTCAGTATCTGGTGTGGCCACCAGCTGCATTAAGTACTGCAGTGCATCTCCTCCTCATGGACTGCACCAGATTTGCAAATTCTTGCTGTGAGATGTTACCCCACTCTTCCACTAAGGCACCTGCAGGTTTACTGACATTTATGGGGAGAATGGCCCTAGCCCTCACCCTCCGATCCAACAGGTCCCAGACGTGCTCAAGGGGATTGAGATCCGGGCTCTTCGCTGGCCATGGCAGAACCCTGATATTCCTGTCTTGCAGGAAATCATGCACAGAACGAGTAGTATGGCTGGTGCCATTGTCATGCTGGAGGGTCATGTCAGGATGAGCCTGCAGGAATGGTACCACATGAGGGAGGAGGATGTCTTCCCTGTAACACACAGCGTTCAGATTGCCTGCAATGACAACAAGCTCAGTCCGATGATGCTGTGACACACCGCCCCAGACCATGACAGACCCTCCACCTCCAAATCGATCCCGCTCCAGAGTACAGGCCTCTGTATAACTCTCATTCCTTCGACGATAAACGCGAATCTGACCATCATCCCTGGTGAGACAAAACTGCGACTCGTCAGTGAAGAGCACTTTTTGCCAGTTCTGTCTGGTCCTGCAACGGTGGTTTGAGCACATAGGCGACGTTGTTGCCATTGATGTCTGGTGAGGACCTTCCTTACAACAGGACTACAAGCCCTCAGTCCAGCCTCTCTCAGCCTATTGCGGACAGTCTGAGCACTGATGGAAGGATTATGCTTTCCTGGTGTAACTCATGCAGTTGTTGTTGCCATCCTGTACCTGTCCCACAGGTGTGATGTTCGGATGTACCGATCCTGTGCAGGTGTTGTTACACTTGGTCTGCCACTGTGAGGACGATCAGTTGTCTGTCCTGTCTCCCTGTAGCGCTGTATTAGGCGTCTCACAGTACGGACATTGCAATTTATTGCCCTGGCCACATCTGCAGTGCCTCCTTGCAGCATGCCTAAAGCACGTTCACGCAGATGAGCAGGGACACTGGGCATCTTTCTTTTGGTGTTTTTCAGAGTCAGTAGAAAGGTCTCTTTAGTGTCTCAAGTTTTCATAACTGTGACCATAATTGCCTACCATCTGTAAACTGTTAGTGTCTTAATGACAGTTCCAAAGGTGCATGTTCATTAATTGCTTATGGTTCATTGAACAATCATGGGTAACCGTGTTTAAATCCTTTACAATGAAGATCTGTGAAGTTATTTGAATTTTTACAAATGATCTTTGAAAGACAGGGTCCTGAAAAGGGACATTGTTTTTGCTGAGTTTATATGGGAGGGAGCGATATTTCTTTACCAGATATTGGCATCCTCTTCAGTCATGGTTTTGTGATGAACCCCATTTGAACCCCATTTCTGCACCCCACAGATGAAGCTCCTCTATCTAAGCTGTGGCCGTCTGCCTCTCTCTGTATTTCAGGCCAGCTCGCTCTGTTTGTGGCTTAGGGTCTTGGATTTGGGATTTGGCGCTGCATCTGTCCACATGCGGGGAGAGGAATTTGGAAGTGGAGTATGCGTGGGCATTATTCGGTCAGCTGGTTGGCATGTGTGGTAGCTGGCAGGGACAAGCAGTGCCCCCCCCTCTTATCCCAAGGCCAGAGCCTCTACTGCCACTGAGATGACCCAAAGCTAGGCCAGTCTCATCCTTTATCCCATTCAATACCTCTGCAAAGAACACACTGTGTGGTTTTAGGTCTTCCTATTGGATTACCGTTTGACAAAATTTTAATATATTATACCACAACATTTATTGAAACATCTTGAATCTAATTGGATAGAAATCCTATTCTTTAGTCCAATCAGTGGAAGCAGACTATAGCTCAGTTAAAACGTAGAGCTATAAATACAGAGTATGTGTGTCCATTTTGTGTTCTGGATGAGCTGCTGTCATTTGTTGTTGGCACTGTCTTGGCTGTCTGTAGCATGCTGATGGTGTGTGTGTATGTATGTGTGTGTGTGTGTGTGTGTGTGTGTGTGTGTGTGTGTGTGTGTGTGTGTGTGTGTGTGTGTGTGTGTGTGTGTGTGTATTTGTGTGGTAGCGTAGCCGGTGTCACATGCAGTGTACACAGACACACAGGGCTGCATTAATAACTATGTGCCCCACGGTATCACTTCCAGGTACCAGCATAGATAGGTGACCCTGGAGAGGGGTTACTGCGGAAACGGAGTGATAATCTAGATTTTGGAAAAAGGGCTGGCATGTCGTCATCCCCCAATACCCCATCCCCCCACTCTAAGATCCCCTTCTCCTCTCCTCGATCCCCCTTCTCCTTTCCACCATCACCCTCTCCTCCATCCACCCCTCTCCTCTCATCTCCTCTATCCCCTCTCCTGTTTCTCTCTCCTCTCTGTCAGGGACGACAGGAAGCCTAGTGGTTAAGAGCATTGGGCCAGTAACCGTTCTGCCCTTGAGCAAGGCAGTAAACCCCTGACAGCGGATTAAGGCAGCCCCCCGCACTTCTCTGATTCAGAGGGGTTGGGTTAAATGTGAAAGACACACACAACTGACTAGGTCTCCTCTCCTCCAGGGACTGCTGCCAGCTCCACATATCATCCCACTGTTCCCCTGAGAGCTATGAGCCATGTTACTCTCTCCCACTATCAAGCTTCTACTCTCAGTCTGATCCATGTGAAATATCTCCATGTTGAGGATCTGACTCTATATCTATCTCTTATAATCCCCCTCCATACACTGAGTGTAGACAACATTAGGAACACTTTCTTAATATTGAGTTGCACCACCTTTTGCCCTCAGAACAGCCTCAATTCATCGGGGCATGGACCATTCTTGATGCACTTGGGAAACTGAGCAGCGTTGAAGTTCTTGACACACTTAAACAGGTGCATCTAGCACCAACTACCATACACCGTTCAAAGGCACTTTTTGGCACACCGATCCCTTTAGCGGGATCATTTTCGTCAATATCCGGTAGAGCGCCAAATTCAACTTAAATTACTAAAAATATTTAAATTTCATGAAATCACAAGTGCAATATACCTAAACACAGTTTAGCTTGTTGTTAATCCACCTGGCGTGTCAGATTTCAAAAAAGCTTTACGGTGAAAGCAAACCATGCAATTATGTGAGGACAACTTTCAGCAGACAAAACATTACAAACAGCTAGCAGCAAAGTAGATTGGTCAGAAAAGCAATAAAATTAATCGCTTACCTTTGATGATCTTCGTATGTTTGCACTCACGAGACTCCCACACAATAAGGAGATTCCAACACCCAGGAGACTCCCACACAATAAATGTTTGTTTTGTTCCATAAAGATTCTCTTTATATCCAAAAACCTCCATTTGGTTGGCGCGTTTTGTTTAGTAATCCACAGGCTTGTTCAGTTCACGACAGGTAGACGAAAATTCCAAATAGTATCCGTAAAGTTCGTAGAAACATGTCAAACGTTTTTTTACAATCAATCCTCAGGTTGTTTTTACAATAAATAATCGATAATATTTCAACCGGACGGTAGCCTTTTCAATAGGAGAGAGAGAGAGAAAAGGTTTCTCACGCATGCACAAATCTGGGGACACCTAGATATCCACTGACGCGATGTGATCATTCTCAGAATTTTTTTTAGAATAAAAGCCTGAAACTATGTCTAAAAATTGTTCACACCCTGTGGAAGCCATAGGGAAAGGAATCTGGTTGATATCCCTTTAAATGGAGGATAGGCATGCAATGGAACAGTAGTTTCAGAAAAACAGCACTTCCTGGTTGGATTTTCCTCAGGTTTTCGCCTACAATATCAGTTCTGTTATAATCACAGACAATATTTTTGACAGTTTTGAAAACTTAAGAGTGTTTTCTATCCTAATCTGCCAATTATATGCATATTCTAGCTTCAGGGCCTGAGAAATAGGCAGTTTACTTTGGGAACGTTTTTTTATCTGAACATCAAAATATTGCACCCTTGCATCAAGAGGTTAAATCTTTTGTCCTCCCCATTCACCCTCTCAATGGCACACATACACAATCCATGTCTCAATTGTCTCAAGGATCCTTCCCCTCCCCTCCTTTCCTTTACTAATACTCCCACTCCTTTCCTCATCCTCTCTCTCCTTTCCTCATCCTCATTCTCCTTTCCTCATCCTTCCTCTCCTTTCCTCATACCCCCCTCCTTTCCTCATCCTCCCACTCCTTTCCTCATCCTCATCTTCCCTCTCCTTTCCTCATCCTTCCCCTCCTTTCCTCATCCTCATCTTCCCTCTCCTTTCCTCATCCTTCCCCTCCTTTCCTCATCCTTCCCCTCCTTTCCTCATCCTCATCTTCCCTCTCCTTTCCTCATCCTCATTCCCTCCTCTCCTTTCCTCATTCCTTCCTCTCCTTTCCTCATCCTTCACATCCTCCCTATCCTTTCCTCATCCTCCCGCTCATTTCCTCATCCTACCTCTCATTTCCTCATCCTCATCTTCCCCTTCCTTTCCTCATCCTCCCTCTCCTTTCCTCATCCTCCCTCTCCTTTCCTCATCCTCCCTATTCTTTCCTGATCCTCTCTCTCCTTTCCTCATCCTCCCTCTCATTCCCTCACCTTTCCTCATCCTTCCTCTCCTTTCCTTATCATCCCTCTCCTTTCCACATCCTCCCTCTCATTTCATCATCCTTATCTTCCCTCTCATTTCCTCACCCCTCCACCTTTCCTCATCCTCCCACTCCTTTCCTCATCCTCCCTCTCCTTTTTTCATCCTCCCTGTCATTTTCTCATCATCCTTCTCTTTTTCAATATTTCTTTGTCTTTTGAGTATTTCTGGGAGTGACGTTGCATCTGTAATGAGCTGACGGTCTCAGCCCGGCTCAACTCCAGTCAGCGTCACGAGCCATCATTAGATCAGTTACCCACAGTGCACTGCTCCCAGCCATGTGCTGCTCTGGCTACCCACCCTGATTAAACACAGTGACAGTGGCAGATCTCTATCCTGAAGTTCCTTCCTCCCTCCGCCTGCCAGAGTTACTGTAGATCCAACACTGACGAGTGCTCGGAGAGAGGCGGGTTACGGAAAAGAGAGAGAGAGAGAAGGAAAAGAGGAAAGATAGAGGGAGAGGGAGAGAGAAAGAGGGACAGGGAAGAAGATATATATTTATATATATAGAAATGGTATAGAAAAGTAAAAAAAAATATATAAAACAAGGGATAAATACACAGTGAATAACAATAACTTGTCTATACACAGAGAAAGTAAGAGAGATAGCGAGAGAGAGAAAGAAAGTCAGAAGATGGGTGAAAGGAACGCTGGAGAAAAGGAACGATTGACGTTTGTGTTTTTTCATCAGAAATTATTACTTATGGCTAAAGTCATGTAAGTAAAATATTTATGTTCACAGATATTTTATTCATAGATTTTAGATGTGTATTAAAATGTGTTTTTTTTCCGAATGTTTGGAATGTTTGTATCCTGTATATTTGACTGTGATAGGTGGTCTCACCTAGCTATCTTAAGATCAAAGTCGTCTGGATAAGAGCATCTGCTAAATGAAAGTTTGGGGTCACTTAGAAATGTCCTTGTTTTAGTAAGAAAAGCTATTTTTTGCCCATTAAAATAACATCAAATTGATCAGAAATACAGTGTAGACATTGTTAATGTTGTAAATTACTATTTCTTTATGGAATATCTACATAGGTGTACAGAGGCCCATTATCAGCAACCATCACTCCTGTGTTCCAATGGCACGTTGTGTTAGCTAATCCAAGTTTATCATTTTAAAAGGCTAATTGATCATTAGAAAACCATTTTGCAATTATGTTAGCACAGCTGAAAACTGTTGTCCTGATTAAAGAAGCAATAAAACTGGCCTTCTTTAGACTAGTTGAGCATCAGTATTTGTGGGTTCGATTACAGGCTCAAAATGGCCGGAAACAAAGAACTTTCTTCTGAAACTCGTCAGTCTATTGTTGTTCTGAGAAATTAAGGCTATTCCATGCGATGCATTTCCAAGAAACTGAGGATCTTGTACAACGCTGTGTACTATTACCTTCACAGAACAGCACAAACTGGCACTAACCAGAATAGAAAGAGGAGTGGGAGGCGTGTGAGGAGTGGGAACTGAGCAAGAGGACAAGTACATCAGAGTGTCTAGTTTGAGAAACAGACGCCTCACAAGTCCTCAACTGGCAGCTTCATTAAATAGTACCTGCAAAACCCCAGTCTCAACGTCAACAGTGAAGAGGCAACTCCGGGAGACTGGCCTTCTAGGCAGAGTTCCTCTGTCCAGTGTCTGTGTTCTTTTGTCCATCTTAATCTTTTCGTTTTATTGGCCAGTCTGAGATGTGGCTTTTTCTTTGCAACTCTGCCTAGAAGGCCAGCATCCCGGAGTCGCCTCTTCACTGTTGACATTGAGACTGGTGTTTTGCGGATACTATTTAATGAAGATATAGATCTCATGTATTGATTCTTTTTTATTTTTTATTACATTGATGTTACAAATGTGTCATTTGTACAGTTCTTTATAAAAATGTAGCTATTTCTTACATGTGACTGTGTAAAGCCTACTGTAGCAGTACTTGTTATTTCTCTGAGCGGATATATAGCGTTTTGCAAAAATACGTTATTTTTCTCTCTGAAATGAACCCATCAAGTGATAGGTTTCAAACAAATATATATCGGTCATTGAAAAACCCCATGCCACGATAGTGAAAAAACACACCAATCTCTTTCATAAGTTCTTTAATCGATAAAAGCTAATTTACCAACATTTCTGAAAATGTATATGTAGAGTTTTGCAAAGAAACTCTTCAAGTATAGCTCAAGGCTACAGCCAGCGTCATAACAGGGCACAGCTTTATAACAGAGAGAGACAGTGGCAGGTAAAGGGATTCACCTTTCCTCCTCTGCAGAACGACCTCAATGATGCACTCAAAGCCAGCTCAGTGGTCTTGAATACTATTCCATTTGCTTTGACTTTCATCTCGACAGTGTATATACTAACCTTTGTTGAAGGTCATTGTAAACAACAAGACATGTCGTATGCCTATCATCTCAGAGGTTATTCAAATTTCAAACATGTTCACATTCCATGTTTGGTATTTAAACATTACACTGAAATTGCTGCTTGTATCATTTCACATATATTTTAGTCACATCCTGTATAACCGATGCTCATTATAAACATACATATTAAACTGTAGCTCCGCTCAGAGAGCACTTGGAGCAGATTCCTCTTTTTGCTCATTATCTATCGTTGCTGGGGAAACCACCAGATTCAGTTGAGTGTTTAAGGCTATTATTTCTCCTGGTGCTGTGTCTTAGTCACACCGCGCTGGATTCTGCTAGTTAAGCACTCTGGTTCTGCACACGCACGCACACACGCACGCACACACACACACACACACACACACACACACACACACACACACACACACACACACACACACACACACACACACACACACACACACACACACACACACACACACACACACACACACACACACACACACACACACACACACACACACACACAGTATAGATCTCTGCTCTGAGGCTTCATGTCTGTAGTCTGCAGCAGACCCTATTCAAGGCTGGCCTGGGCAGCATTTGTATGCCTGACGGAGTGGGGCTCTTTATAATTGGAATAGCTCCTCTTAAAGACTTAAAACCTAATTTATGTTCCTGAGAGTTGAGATCAAATGGTACGCATGAGGGAGGAGGGGGGTGAGAGGGGGTGGAAGGGGAAGAGAGGGGAGGGGGGGGGGTGAAGGATAGGGGGCGGTCCCATGGGGTTGGCTATATGTCAAGTCCACTGGGTTGGAGAAGGGAGGCTAAACCCCAATCTCTTTATCACTGTAGTAATGTAATGGACCTCAACATCTCACTACACCCACACTATGATTGTGGCACCCACTTTACTGCACTGGACTGTCAGGACTCATCTCACTCACCTAATCTGAACAGTTGTAACTCACACAGGGTTTATGGTAATAATGAGCTATATAGATAACACAGATTTTGATATCAAACTAATCTACTTCTCACACAATAATACACGTTCAAGTGGCAACTCTCGTCAGTACCCACAACGTTCTCTCAGTATTACACATGATGCAGTGTTTTGTTGTTCAGGGATGTAATGTTGCTGTGAGCCACGGGTGAGTCAGGTATAAACCTGCAGCTGCTCAGACATGTACACACACACATGCACATAAACACACATGCACATAAACACACATGCACATAAACACACATGCACATAAACACACATGCACATAAACACACATGCACATAAACACACATGTACATAAACACACATGCACATAAACACACATGCACATAAACACACATGCACATAAACACACATGCACATAAACACACATGCACATAAACACACATGCACATAAACACACATGCACATAAACACACATGCACATAAACACACATGCACGTACAAAGAGAGCTCAAAAACAAGGCCTCTGGGCTACCTTCCTCCTCTTCAAAACAAAAAGACATCAAGACAGCCAAAGGAAATCTGATGGCATGGCCTCACTTTGAGTCTTTTCTTACCTCTCATCAGACAGCTGCTCACAGGGCTTCTGTAGGTGTTATGGAGCAGAGAAATTATTATTCTATTCAATCCCTTACTTCCAGGATTATAGGCAGGGCCTGGAGGACATTTTCTTAGTTGTATGAATGAAATATATTCAACACAAGGTCACAGTCGTTAGAATACAGGATCGGGTGATGAGCCACCATGATAAACATCATGCAAAATTCAATAAGAAAAGACAATACCACAGTCCGAGCTTTGCGATGGATATTATCCAATTCACATTTATTCTGGCAATAATACCAAGAATGTGTAAAGAAGCGTCGCAATTCACTGTTCGGCTCACAATGACTGACTCACAAGAGCTGGAGGTTTAGAATAGACTGTCTATTCGACATCTGTTATGTAAATGAAAGTTCACTTCGATAATAACACCACTCTATGGACTGTGGCCAAGCAGATGACCTGTCCAATACAACAGCTGTGTAACGGCTGTTGGTGGAAGAAGGTGAGGACCAAGGTGCAGCGTGGTACGTGTCTATGATTTTTATTATAACCCAACACTAGAACAAAAATGAACAAAGCATCACAAATGAAACAGTTCTATCTGGTGCAGACACACAAAGCAGAAAACAACCACCCACAAAACCCATGTGGGAAAAGCTACCTAAGTAGAGACAACGATAGACAGCTGCCTCTGATTGAGAACCACACCTGGCCAAACAACAAAGAAATACAAAACATAGAAACTGAACATAGAATGCCCACCCTAGTCACACCCTGGCCTAACCAAAATAGAGAATAAAAGCCTCTCTATGGCCAGTGCGTGACAAGTTGGTTACATTTTGAAGGGTCATGTAGTCTTGGATGACCCCACATTTGTATATTTCTTAAACATAATGTATAATGGTCCTGTCATATTGTCCTGAGGGTCAAATAAGGGATGGGGTCATTTAAGGGTCAGAGTTCAGAGTTAATGAAATGGCCCCAGTGCTCCCTCCTTGCAGTCAGTGTCCTCTTATTAAAGAGAGAAAATCAATTAGGCAGGTTAACTAATTAGTCACATTCCAGGATCATATTTATTAGGCACCAAATGGAAGAAAACGGACTAAAACGGGGAAGGATCACCAGAACAGATCCAATCAGAAACTCTTGTTTTTGTTTTCCGTTTCAAAATGTTTTGCGACAGTGTGTCCTAATGAATAGGACCAGGTGTCCAATCTGCCCCGTGGGTCCTGTCTGTACTGGGGTGGGGATAAGAATGGAGAAGGGGGCTCTAGCAGAAATGAAGAGAGACAATAAAACAGACAGACAGCAAGAATGTGAAGCAGCTTGATCTTGAGACTCTTCTTACAAGATGGGATTTTCACAGAACATGAAAGCAAAACTCACTCAGCTACAGTCAAAGTACCTGAAGGTATAAAAACCAAAGCTTACCTCTTAAATAAATCTTAGAAAGGAACAAACCGTTTTTCTTCCTTTTTCTTCCAGTTGCTGCTGCTTTTAGACTCCTCCTCCAGTGGGAGTGTGACAGTGCAGTGAAGGGAAAAGGTTTTGCTCAGCCTGCGGCGAATCCTCATGGTAGCAACCTGATGGCAGGCGACGGTGATCTGCTAGACTCTGTGTGTGTGTGTGTGTGTGTGTGTGTGTGTGTGTGTGTGTGTGTGTGTGTGTGTGTGTGTGTGTGTGTGTGTGTGTGTGTGTGTGTGTGTGTGTGTGTGTGTGTGTGTGTGTGTGTGTGTGTGTGTGTGTGTGTGTGTGCGCCTGCGCACATTGCTGCAACCTCTGGGAGACAAGTTTCTAGTTCGGTGTGAGATGTGAGAGCTGTTCAGTGTGGATTACAGGAGAGCAAAGAAGTGAGAGAAGTGGAGTATAAAATTATAGATTTTGTTATTTTCAGAAAGGGCCTTAAGAGAGGAGCTAAAATTAGCAGCTGTGTGATGTAATGTGTTTTTGACCAACAGCCAACAACATCTTACATCTATTTGTGGGCACAGCTAATAATACAACAACTGCTGCTTGGAGGTTTTTATGAGCTTCATCTATGAGTAATTCCTGGATCTCTGTGCAGTCAAGAGAGACACAGTTGTGTTTCTATGATATTTGTCCACCACACACTGTTCATCTCAAGACAAAACAAGCCATAGGAAGACCGTAGGGAGGATCAAAGAACTCCCCTGAGAGGACAAATAATCCTGTCAGTCCTGGGGTAATTCTGCTCCCCCCTGGCTAATTACTTTTACCCTAACTATCACAAAACTCTGCTTTTTCAATCAGTTTCCCTGCTCCCTGTTTTATAGTCATAAAGCCTGATGACTCTCCTCATGAGTTTGGCCATTAAGGAGAAGAAAAAATGGACTAGATAATCTGGTGCCTGTATGTGTGTGCCGGTATGTGTGTGCCTGTGTGTGTGTGTGTGTGTGTGTGTGTGTGTGTGTGTGTGTGTGTGTGTGTGTGTGTGTGTGTGTGTGTGTGTGTGTGTGTGTGTGTGTGTGTGTGTGTGTGTGTGTGTGTGTGTGTGTGTGTGTGTGTGTGTGTGTGTGTGTGTGTGTGTGTGTGTGTGTGTGTGTGTGTGCACTAGGTAGGGTGAGACTATCAGGTTCCTAATGGAGAAACCCTGCTGGGGGAGGTACTTGTCGTCTGGAAGAGGGTAGTGAGAGGGAGCACAGACCCACATTACAAGCCCAAATGGCCCTATTGTGAACACGCAGTGGAAAGGCTGCCCATGCTAGATTAGATAACCTAGGGCCCTCAACAACAACATTGAGGTTGTGAGTGAGTGAGTGAGTGAGTGAGAGAGAGAGGGAGTGTGTGAGAGAGAGAGAGGGAGAGAGGGAGTGTGTGTGTGTGTGTGTGTGTGTGAGAGAGGGGAGAGAGAGAGAGAGAGAGAGAGAGAGAGAGGGAGTGTGTGTGTGTGTGTGTGTGTGTGAGAGAGAGAGAGAGAGAGAGAATAAAAGAAAGGGAGAAAGTTGGCAAAGAAAGAGAGGGAGAAAGACTGGGTGAGAGGCATTAAATGTGTGTCTGAAAACAGATGATTTCCTATTTAACACTCCATTGAGTTCCCCCATTATTCTGGGTCCTGGCTGGAGCCATGATGGTGGCAGTAGTTTCCCCCTGGTTCACAATAACAGCCATCTGCAGCCACACACTGCTGCTTCAATTTCCCCACAATGGAGCCACTGAGAATATCAGACATGCTGCAGTACACTAGAGTGTGCATGTACACTGGAGTGTGTGTCTATGTTTGTGTGTGGGTGTGTGTCTGTGTGTGTGCACAGTACCCTGCCTGACAGACTAACAGCAATCAACAGCCCACCCATCACCATCTCAGTAATAGAGAGAATGGGTTCAATAGGCGACATTGTCAACAGATGTTTTCTGTGGAAATGATCTTGCAGTGAAAATTGGAGGGACTTTTCATTTTCTAGTATGACAGAATAGCATCCAGTAATGGAGGAATAGAGGGGGAGAGGGGAAGAGGGAGAGAGGGGAAGATGAATAGAGGGGAAGAGGAATAGAGGGAGAGAGGGGAAGAGGGAGAGAAGGAGAGAGAGAGGGAGAGAGAGAGGGGAAGAGAGAGAGGGAGAGAGGGGAAGAGGGAAAGAGGGATAGTAGGGGAGAGAGGTAGAGAGGGGAAGAGGGATAGAAGGGGAGACAGGGGAAGAGGGAGAGAGAGGGGAAGATGAATAGAGGGAGAGAGGGGAAGAGCTTTTCATGTTCGCTTCACACAGCCATTGTGTCTGATTCTGGTGTGCGGTAACAGGCTGTAATGGTGGACCAGAATTGAATGATTTCTTTTTCCTGTTTAATAAAACTCACAAACCCAGAAACAAATACCAACAGATACCAGGTAGCAGTCTTAGTAGTGCTATCACAGTCAAAGAAGGGGAAAAATACACATTCATCAGTGTGCTTGGGCGCGTGAGCTTGTGAGAGGATGGAAAAGGAGAAGAGAGAGAAAGTGAAATAGAAAGAGCAAGAGAGCGATGGAGGGGCAGACAGAGAGATGGTGGGAGTGAGAAGGAGAGAGAGAAAGAGGGATAGCCAGATGGAGAGATGGTGGGAGATGGGGGAATGTGACACTGAGACTGTGTGGAGGATAATGAGACACAGTGGCAGCCTGGGCCTCGGTATGCTTTAGGACTGTTTGCCAAACAATGAGGCCCTGCAAACCCAATTAAAGGGCAGATTTCCCCAGGAAGAAAGAAAATGTGAAATTATCCCTGCTTGTTAAACCTGTCACTTAATTTCAATCAAATTATTACTTATGATCCCAGGGACCTCTCGGCTAATTGTTTTTTCTCTCTCTCTCCTCTGCTTAGGTTTCAGTGACAGGAAGAGGCTGTTCTCTGTCTGGTGAATGGGTTTATCATAGATAGCAGAGCATTTACTATTAGATGTGTGTCTGACTTCAGATGCATCATTTCACTACTGTCGCTTAGAGACAATATTCTAAACTGTGAACCTGTATTACAGTGCCAGTGTCAGCAGTAGGGGCTATATTTAGATGGTTGTACTTTGTATTTCTCAATGGCGGATTATCGAGGTCCACATTTTTCCCTTTTCCATCTGTTTCTTTTTTCATGTGTCTTTTCTGTTGGTTATTGTGATGTGGGCCAAAGCTACATTATGCTGTCAACAAACAGACAAAGGACTTTAATGTTCCATTGGATTATCACAGTCACATTGTGTTGATATAGATAGACTGTTGTGGCCTTGTTTTCCTTAGAGAGCAACGAGGAGTAGGTAAGTAAGCTATTCATAGACAGACAGAGGTTCTAGTGTAGCTGACTACAGTGACATAGAGCAGCTATCCATAGACAGACAGAGGTTCTAAGGTAGCTGACTACAGTGACATAGAGCTGCTATCCATAGACAGACAGAGGTTCTAGTGTAGCTGACTATAGTGACATAGAGCAGCTATCCATAGACAGACAGAGGTTCTAAGGTAGCTGACTACAGTGACATAGAGCAGCTATCCATAGACAGGCAGAGGTTCTAAGGTAGCTGACTACAGTGACATAGAGCAGCTATCCATAGACAGACAGAGGTTCTAAGGTAGCTGACTACAGTGACATAGAGCTGCTATCCATAGACAGACAGAGGTTCTAGTGTAGCTGACTACAGTGACATAGAGCAGCTATCCATAGACAGACAGAGGTTCTAGTGTAGCTGACTACAGTGACATAGAGCAGCTATCCATAGACAGACAGAGGTTCTAAGGTAGCTGACTACAGTGACATAGAGCTGCTATCCATAGACAGACAGAGGTTCTAAGGTAGCTGACTACAGTGACATAGAGCTGCTATCCATAGACAGACAGAGGTTCTAGTGTAGCTGACTACAGTGACATAGAGCAGCTATCCATAGACAGGCAGAGGTTCTAAGGTAGCTGTCTACAGTGACATAGAGCAGCTATCCATAGACAGACAGAGGTTCTAGTGTAGCTGACTACAGTGACATAGAGCAGCTATCCATAGACAGACAGAGGTTCTAAGGTAGCTGACTACAGTGACATAGAGCTGCTATCCATAGACAGACAGAGGTTCTAGTGTAGCTGACTACAGTGACATAGAGCAGCTATCCATAGACAGACAGAGGTTCTAGTGTAGCTGACTACAGTGACATAGAGCAGCTATCCATAGACAGACAGAGGTTCTAAGGTAGCTGACTACAGTGACATAGAGCAGCTATCCATAGACAGACAGAGGTTCTAGTGTAGCTGACTACAGTGACATAGAGCAGCTATCCATAGACAGACAGAGGTTCTAGTGTAGCTGACTACAGTGACATAGAGCAGCTATCCATAGACAGACAGAGGTTCTAAGGTAGCTGACTACAGTGACATAGAGCAGCTATCCATAGACAGACAGAGGTTCTAATGTAGCTGACTACAGTGACATAGAGCAGCTATCTATAGACAGACAGAGGTTCTAAGGTAGCTGACTACAGTGACATAGAGCAGCTATCCATAGACAGACAGAGGTTCTAAGGTAGCTGACTACAGTGACATAGTGCTGCTATCCATAGACAGACAGAGGTTCTAAGGTAGCTGACTACCGGTTATTGTCACTGCCGTGTATATCCCCCCTCAAGCTGCATTTATGATAGCTGGGGATTTTAACAAAGCAAATTTGAGAACAAGGCTACCTAAATTCTATAAGCATATTGATTGTAGCACTCGTGCGAGCAATACACTGGATCACTGCTACTCTATCTTCCGCGATGCATACAATGCCCTCCCCCACCCTCCTTTTGGCAAATCTGACCACGACTCCAATTTGCTCCTCCCTCCGATAGGAAGAAACTCAAAAAGGATGTACCTGTGACAAGAACTATTCAACGCTGGTCTGACCAGTCGGAATCCGCGCTTCAAAATTGTTTTGATCACGCAGACTGGGACATGTTCCGGGGAGCCTCAGAGAATAATATTGATTTATATTCTGATTCGGTGAGTGAGTTTATAAGGAAGTGCATAGGAGATGTTGTACCCACTGTGACTATTGAAACCTACCCTAACCAAAAACCGTGGATAGGTGGAAGCATTTGCACAAAACTGAAAGCGCGAACCACCACATTTAACTATGGAAGGATGACTGGGAATATGGCCGAATACAAACAGTGTAGTTAATCACTCCGCAAGGCAATCAAACAAGCGAAATGCTGGTATAGGGACCAAGTGGAGTCACAATTCAATGGCTCGGACACGAGACGTATGTGGCAGGGTCTACAGGCAATCACGGACTACTAAAAGAAAACCAGCCACGACACGTCTTGCTTCCAGTCAAACTAAACACCTTCTTTTCCCACGTTGAGGATAATACAGTGCCCCCGACACGGCCCGCTACCAAGGACTGCGGGCTCTCCCTCTCCTTCTCCGTGGCCAACGTAAGACATTTAAACATGTTATGCTGCTGGCCCAGAAGGCATCCCTAGCTGCGTCTTCAGAGCATGTGCAGACCAGCTGGCTGGTGTGTTTATGGACATGTTCTCCCTGTCCCAGGCTGCTGTCCCCACATGCTTCAAGACAGCCACCATTGTTCCTGTACCCAAAAAGGAAAAGGTAACTGAACTAAATGACCATCGCCCTGTAGCACTCACTTCTGTCATCATGAAGTGCTTTGAGAGACTAGTCAAGGATCATATCACCTCCACCGTACCTGCCACCTTAGACCCACTAAATTTTGCATACCGCCTCAATAAGTCCACAGACCATGCAAATGCCATCACACTGCACACTGCCCTATCCCATCTGGACAAGAGGAATACCTATGTAAGAATGCTGTTCATTGACTGCAGCTCAGCATTCAACACCATAGCACCCTCCAAGCTCATTATTAAGCTTGAGGCCCTGGGTCTCAACCCCGCCCTGTGCATTTGGGTCCTGGACTTCCTGATGGGCCGCCCTCAGGTGGTGAAGGTAGGAAACAACATCTCCACTTCTCTGATCCTCAACACTGGGGGCCCACAAAGGTGCGTGCTCAGCCCACTCCTGTACTCCCTGTTCACCCCTGATTGCGTGGCCATGCACGCCTCCAACTCAATCATCAAGTTTGCAGACGACACAACAGTAGTAGGCTTGATCACCAACAACGACGAGACAGTCTATAGAGAGGAGGTGAGGGCACTCAGAGTGTGGTGTCTGGAAAACAACCTCTCCCTCAACGTCAACAAAACAAAGAAGATGATTGTGGACTTCAGAAAACAGCAGAGGGAGCAATCCCTATCCACATCGACAGGACACCACTGGAGAAGGTGAAAGTTTTAAGTTCCTTGGCGTACACAGCACGGACAAACTGAAATGGTCCACCCACACAGTGTGGTGAAGAAGACGCAACAGCGCCTCTTCAACCTCAGGAGGCTGAAGAAATTTGGCTTGCCACCTAAAACCCTCACAAACTTTTACAGATGCACAATTGAGAGCATTTTGTCGGGCTGTATCACCGCCTGGTACGGCAACTGCAATGCCCACAAATGCAAGGCTCTCCAGAGGGAAGTGCGGTCTGCACAACGCCTCAGCAGGGCTAAACTATCTGCCCTCTAGGACACCTACAGCACCTGTTGTCACAGGAAGGCCAAAAATAAGGACAACAACCAACCGAGCCACTGCCTTTTCACCCCGCTACCATCCAGAAGGCAAGGTCAGTACAGGTGCATCAAAGCTGAGACCGAGAGACTGAAAAATAGCTCAAGACCATCAGACTGTTAAACAGCCGTCACTAACACAGAGAGGCTACTGCCTACATACAGATTTGAAATCATTGGCCACTTTAATAAATGGATCACTAGTCACTTTAATAATGTTTACATATCTTCCATTACTCATCTCATATGTACCAGTATATACAGTATTTTATACCAGCTATTGCATCTTGCCTATGCTGCTCGGTCATCGCTCATCCATATATTTATATATATTCAATCCCTTACTTAGATTTGTGTGTATTAGGTAGTTGTTGTGGAATTGTTAGATTACTTGATAGATATTACTGCATTGTCAGAACTAGAAATACAAGCATTTCGCTATACTCACAATAATATCTGCTAACCATGTGTATGTGACTAATACAATGTGATTTGATTTGATTGTATCACTAATGAAAGGCTTCTGTGATTACACATGGAGGATGGTTTCTTTAGATTTTCCCATGTTTCAAAATACTGAGTTTCAAGGTAGACCTTGAAATACATCCACAAGTTCACCTCCAATTGACTCAAATTATGTCAATTAGCCTATCAGAAGCTTTTAAAACCATGCCATCATTTTCTGAAATTTCCAAGCTGTTTGAGGCACAGTCAACTTAGTGTATGTAAACTTCTGACCCACTGGAATTGTGATACAGTGAATTATAAGTGAAATAATTTGTCTGTAAACAATTGTTGGAAAAATTACTTGAGTCATGCACAAAGTACATGTCCTAACCGACTTGCCAAACCTATAGTTTGTAAACAAGAAATTTGTGGAGTGGTTGAAAAACAAGTTTTAATGACTCCAACCTAAGTGTATGTAAACTTCCGACTTCAACTGTATGTGTGTGTAACGGCATTCCTCCTCCTCTTCTGAGGAGGAGAAGCAAGGAGGATCGGAGGACCAATGCGCAGCGTGGTAAGTGTCCATAACGTTTATTTAAAGACATAAACTGAACACTACAAAACAATAAACGTGAAACGAATGAAACCGAAACAGTACCGTGTGGCAACAAACACACACACGGAAAACAAACACCCACAAACCAACAGTGAAACCCAGGCTACCTATGTATGATTCTCAATCAGAGACAACTAACGACACCTGCCTCTGATTGAGAACCATACTAGGCCGAAACAGAAACCAAACATAGAAAAACAAACATAGACTGCCCACCCAAACTCATGCCCTGACCATACTAAATAAAGACAAAACAAAGGAAATAAAGGTCAGAACGTGACAGTACCCCCCCAAAGGTGCGGACTCCGGCCACAAAACCTGAACCTATAGGGGAGGGTCTGGGTGGGCGCCTGTCCGCGGTGGCGGCTCTGGCGCGGGACATGGACCCCACTTTGCCACAGTTTTTCTCCGCCTCATTGTCCACCTCCGTGGCCTCTTAAACATGGCGACCCTCGCCGCCGACCTTGGACTGGGGACCCTAGAAATGGGACCCGCATGGATGGGAGATTCCGGCAGCGCCGGACAGGCGAAAGACTCCAGCAGCGCCGGACAAGCGGGAGTCTCCGGCGGCGCGGGACAGGCGGGAGACGCGACTCTGTGAAGTGCGACTCTGGCATCGCCTGGCTGACTGACGGCTCTGGCAGCTCCTGGCTGGCTGACGGCTCTGGCGGCTCCTGGCTGACTGGCGGCTCTGGCGGCTCCTGGCTGACTGATGGCTCTGGCAGCTCCTGGCTGACTGGCGGCTCTGGCAGCTCCTGGCTGACTGGCGGCTCTGGCGGCTCCTGGCTGACTGACGGCTCTGGCGGCTCCTCGCTGGCTGGCGGCTCTGGCGGCTCCTGGCTGACTGGCGGCTCTGGCGGCTCCTGGCTGACTGGCGGCTCTGGCGGCTCAGGACAGACTGGCAGCTCTGGCGGCTCAGGACAGACGGGAGACTCTGGTGGCTCAGGTCAGATGGGAGACTCTGGCGGCTCAGGACAGACAGAAGACTCTGGCAGCTCAGGACAGACCGGAGATTCCTGTCCGCGGTGGCGGCTCTGGCGCGGGACATGGACCCCACTTTGCCACAGTTTTTCTCCGCCTCATTGTCCCCCTCCGTGGCCTCTTAAACATGGCGACCCTCGCCGCCGACCTTGGACTGGGGACCCTAGAAATGGGACCCGCATGGATGGGAGATTCCGGCAGCGCCGGACAGGCGAAAGACTCCGGCAGCGCCGGACAGGCGGGAGACTCCGGCGGCGCGGGACAGGCGGGAGACGCGACTCTGTGAAGTGCGACTCTGGCATCGCCTGGCTGACTGACGGCTCTGGCAGCTCCTGGCTGGCTGACGGCTCTGGCAGCTCCTGGCTGACTGGCGGCTCTGGCAGCTCCTGGCTGACTGCCGGCTCTGGCGGCTCCTGGCTGATTGACGGCTCTGGCGGCTCCTAGCTGGCTGGCGGCTCTGGCGGCTCCTGGCTGACTGGCGGCTCTGGCGGCTCCTGGCTGACTGGCGGCTCTGGCGGCTCCTGGCTAACTGACGGCTCTGGCAGCTCCTGGCTGACTGGCGGCTCTGGCAGCTCCTGGCTGACTGGCGGCTCTGGCGGCTCCTGGCTGACTGACGGCTCTGGCGGCTCCTAGCTGGCTGGCGGCTCTGGCGGCTCCTGGCTGACTGGCAGCTCTGGCGGCTCCTGACTGACTGGCGGCTCTGGTGGCTCAGGACAGACTGGCGGCTCTGGCGGCTCAGGACAGACGGGAGACTCTGGCGGCTCAGGTCAGATGGGAGACTCTGGCAGCTCAGGACAGACAGAAGACTCTGGCAGCTCAGGACAGACGGGAGATTCTGGCAGCGCTGGAGAGGAGGACTGCTCTAGCAGCGCTGGACAGGCGGGAACACCTGTAGGCAGAAGACTGAGAGACAGCCTGGTGCGGAGGGTTTCACCCGAGGGCTGGTGCGTGGAGGTGGCACTAAGTAGACCGGACCGTGCAGGTGCACTGGAGCTCTTGAGCACCGAGCCTGCCCAACCTTACCTCGTTGAATTCTCCCCGTAGCCAGGCCAGTGCGGCGAGGTGGAATAACCCGCAATGGGCTATGCTGGCAAACCGGGCAAACAAAGGAAATAAAGGTCAGAATGTGACAGTGCGGGCATTTGTAATGTGTGTGTGTGTTCGTTGGGGTGTCAGTGTAAGTATGTGTGAGTGTGTGGACAGAGTCCAGTGTGTGTCCATACTGTCAGTCTATCTGACACAGATCACTAAGAAACATGCCTCCGATTCCTGCAGACAGATATTTCTAGCATGAATACTTCCAAAGAGTTTCCCTCAGCAGTCTTCAATCTTCCCACCCTGAGGAAATCTGGAGCAGAGGATTAGCTGTTCTATTTTCACAATTGAAACTTGCATCATTGTCTCCATTTAATCAGGGCCTTGTTTCAGACTAGCAACAAAAATGCCTGAGGAAGGAAGGGAAGAAGGGAAGGCAGAGAGAGGGAGAAACACACAGTGGTGTATTATAGAGAAATGGATTAAAAATAATATCATATCACACTCTGTTGAAAAGAGGCCTAATCTGGTGGAGGAGAATGGAAGGAGGACTCCACTGAATAGAAGAATAATTAAAGGAATCTATTACGGCTTTGCTAATGAATTTAAATAGGAAGAGATCCATCTCTCCAAGGTAAATATGGGCTCCATGAGAAGATAATAGAGATGAAGAAATCATCACTTCACTGTTAATGTCTAAAGCTGTACAGTGCATGGCTGTAACACTGTAGTAATGAGGCTGCAGGCTGTAGTGCTGTGTTGTGGAGCTAATGGTATAGGTATTATGGTGCATAATATGATGTATTTCTTCATTGAAAGACTGTTGCTACTGGTTGTAGTGCTGTGCTGTGGAGCTAATGGTATAGGGAGTATGGTGCATAATATGATGTATTTCTTCATTGAAAGACTGTTGCTACTGGTTGTAGTGCTGTGTTGTGGAGCTAATGGTATGGGTAGTATGGTGCATAATATGATGTATTTCTTCATTGAAAGACTGTTGCTACTGGTTGTAGTGCTGTGCTGTGGAGCTAATGGTATAGGTAGTATGGTGCATAATATGATGTATTTCTTCATTGAAAGACTGTTGCTACTGGCTGTAGTGCTGTGCTGTGGAGCTAATGGTATGGGTAGTATGGTGCATAATATGATGTATTTCTTCATTGAAAGACTGTTGCTACTGGTTGTAGTGCTGTGTTGTGGAGCTAATGGTATAGGTAGTATGGTGCATAATATGATGTATTTCTTCATTGAAAGACTGTTGCTACTGGCTGTAGTGCTGTGCTGTGGAGCTAATGGTATAGGTAGTATGGTGCATAATATGATGTATTTCTTCATTGAAAGACTGTTGCTACTGGTTGTAGTGTTGTGTTGTGGAGCTAATGGTATAGGTAGTATGGTGCATAATATGATGTATTTCTTCATTGAAAGACTGTTGCTACTGGTTGTAGTGCTGTGTTGTGGAGCTAATGGTATAGGTAGTATGGTGCATAATATGATGTATTTCTTCATTGAAAGACTGTTGCTACTGGCTGTAGTGCTGTGTTGTGGAGCTAATGGTATGGGTAGTATGGTGCATAATATGATGTATTTCTTCATTGAAAGACTGTTGCTACTGGTTGTAGTGCTGTGTTGTGGAGCTAATGGTATAGGTAGTATGGTGCATAATATGATGTATTTCTTCATTGAAAGACTGTTGCTACTGGCTGTAGTGCTGTGCTGTGGAGCTAATGGTATGGGTAGTATGGTGCATAATATGATGTATTTCTTCATTGAAAGACTGTTGCTACTGGTTGTAGTGCTGTACAGTAGTATGATGTACTGGTGCATATGATGCTGCCATTCTCTACTCAAAGACAGTTTTGTTTATCAAATCAAATCAAACTGTATTGATCACATGCGCCGAATACAACAGGTGTAGGCCTTACCGTGAAATGCTTACTTACAAGCTTACTTAACCAACAATGTAGTTCAAGAAGAGGTATTTACCAACTAAACTCAAATAAAAAAGTATAAAAAGCAACACAATAAAATAAAAATAACAAGGTTATATACAGGGGGTACCGGTACTGAGTCAATGTGCAGGGTTACAGGTTAGTTGAGGTAATTTGTACATGTAGGTAGGAGTGACTATACATAGATAATAAACAGCGAGTAGCAGCAGTGTAAAAACAAATGGAGGGGGGGGTCAATGTAAGTAGTCCGGTGGGTATTTGATTAATTGTTCAGAAGTCTTGTGGCTCGGGGGCAGAAGCTGTTAAGGAGCCTTTTGGTTTTAGTCCTGGCGCTCAGGTACCGCTTGCCATGCGGTGGCAGAGGAAACAGTTTATGACTTTGGTGACTGGAGTCTCTGATGATATTATGGGCTTTCCTCTGACACCACCTATTATATAGGTCCTGGATGGCAGGAAGTTTGGCCCCAGTGATGTACTTGGCCGTACTGACTACCCTCTGTAGTGTCTTATGGTCAGATGCCGAGCAGTAGCCATACCAGGTGGTGATGCAACCGGTCAGGATGCTCTCGATGGTGCAGCTGTACAACTTTTTTGAGGATCTGGGGACCCATGCCAAATCTTGTCAGTCTCCTGAGGGGAAAAGGTTTTGTCGTGCCCTCTTCACAACTGTCTTGGTATGTTTGGACCACGATAGTTTGTTGGTGATGTGGACACCAAGGAACTTGAAACTCTCAACCCGCTCCACTACAGTCCCGTCGACGTTAATGGGGGCCTGTTCGACCCGCTTTTTCCTGTAGTCCACGATCAGCTCCTTTGTCTTGCTCACATTGAGGGAGAGGTTGTTGTCCTGGCACCACACTGCCAATTCTCTGACCTCCTCCCTATAGGTTGTCGGTGATCAGGCCTACCACTGTTGTGTCGTGAGCAAACTTTATTTATTTTATTTATTTTTTATTTCACCTTTATTTAACCAGGTAGGCTAGTTGAGAACAAGTTCTCATTTGCAACTGCGACCTGGCCAAGATTAATGATGGTGTTGGAGTCGTGTTTGGCCACACAGTCATGGGTGAACAGGGAGTAGAGGACATCTACATAGCTATTGTGTTTTTTGATGGTTTATGTTTGCTGTAGTTCCTTGAGATCTTTGGTAAACTGTCGAATACGAGTCTTTGCTATATTCAGAATCTCTTGATACACATACAGAATGTAAATATTTGCCCAAATCCTTTCATGATTGAAATAATGGCTTTTTGTTTGTTGTGTCATTTCCTTGGTAATTCAACATTCTGTGAGATAATCTGAGAATTTGAGGTGAGAACAACATGTGGATATGTATATATTAGTAGGAAAACATTGCATGCTGTAGGGTGAGAATCCTGACATTTGGTCGGTGTGTGTGTGAGAGGAAGCTTGTTGAACATGTAGCAGGGTTCATTGAGGTACATGAGCGTGTTCAAGAGATGCCTAACCAGGATCAACAGACAGCCATGATGGTGGGCTGGAGTGGACCAGAGGCCCTGTTCTCATCACCCAGTCATCTTTACACATTAGGGTCGCTAACTTGGAGATTTATGAGTTGTGTGCACACACACACACACACATGCACACACACACACACACACACACACACAGTTGTTGGCAATCACCAGCCAGTCATCTTCAAGACTAATTTCCTGGCATAATATGTTTCAGATGATAATGGGATGGGGAGAAAGAGAGAGAGGGAGAGAGAGAAAGAGGGAGAGGGAGAGACAACTTCCATTGTAATATTGTCATTACACGCACACACACACACTCTCTCTGCCCTAACCACAACCACAACCAGTCTCTGAGTTGTTTAAACACTGTTTAATGTTTACTATACTATTTGATCGTGTTGAACAGCCGCAAAACAGTATTCAGGTTGTTCAATAGAATAGAAACATCTAACATACATCAAGGGGTTTATACATACTGAGAGAAGAGAAACCTTCCATGGTGCCATGGATACATTTAAATTACCTGTAGTTTGGCCCCTCCCCTGTGTCTCCTCCTGAGGACCTCCACAGTCCCATAAAGCACTGCAGCTGGCCATGCCGACAACTGCCAGGGTTAATTGAAAGCTGTAGTAAGTCATTGAGTAAGTCCCTCAGTGTTCACCTTCACTCCCCCTAGGCTGCCACATACCCGTAACAAACTCCTTACTCAACATGCCAGCCCACAATAACACCCAGAGACTGGCCAATTTTATGATTAATTTAGCTCAATAAAGAGCCCTTATTTAAGTTTACTTACTTATCAACAAGAAGCTGGCTGTGTGTGTGTTATTGGGCCTGGGCCTGTGAGCTGTGGAGAATTGGAGCTGATGGAGAGACAAGAGTAGAGGAGGGTAGAATGGATGGATTGGAGGGGGCTCACTCTGCACCTACTGAGTATGTTACCCGGATGAGCAGGGTGTAGTCAGGATATCTGAAACACAGACACACCGATCTCATATCAACACCAGGACTCATTTTATCTAACTCTAAATTTCACAGGAATATGCATCGTCACGATTGCCTACACAATTAGACATCCCTCTAGTTCTCCGCAGTAAGGCCTACAACAACATGGCAGTACAACACGGCAGAACAGAGGAGCTTGGTGTTTGTTTTGCCCACTAATAGATATCCTGTCTATGGGAGAGTAAGCGGGGGGGGGGGGGTGAGAGAGAGAGGTGGAGGGCAGGGGGAATGTCATGGTGATTTAGGTGTGAGTGAGAGGGGAGAGAGGGTGAGGAGACACAGACCCGGGGCCTCAGCTCAGGCTGGTCAGAGACACATTTTAATCAGAGAGGCTGGAGAGCCAGAGGCCCCCCAGGGGCCCTACGCATCACATGGCATTACAGCGCAGACAAAACAACACCAGCACCCAGACGACTAGCCTCGCCTCCAAATAAAAGATAACCCTGCCAACACACATAACCATCATCATCCAGCCCACTGCTGCCTTAATCTGGCTCGTCCTCCAACACTAATTAACTTAATTGAGGGGATAAATGACACATCCTAGTGTAACTTCATTGAGGAGATAAATGACACATCCTAGTTTAACTTCATTGAGTGGATAAATGACACATCCTAGTTTAACTTCATTGAGGGGCTAAATGACACATCCTAGTTTAACTTCATTGAGGAGATAAATGACACATCCTAGTTTAACTTCATTGAGGGGATAAATGACACATCCTCGTTTAACTTCATTGAGGGGATAAATGACACATCCTAGTTTAACTTCATTGAGGGGATAAATGACACATCCTAGTTTAACTTCATTGAGGGGATAAATGACACATCCTCGTTTAACTTCATTGAGGGGATAAATTACACATCCTCTTTTAACTTCATTGAGGGGCTAAATGACACATCCTAGTTTAACTTCATTGAGGGGATAAATGACACATCCTCGTTTAACTTCATTGAGGGGATAAATGACACATCCTCGTTTAACTTCATTGAGGGGATAAATTACATCCTCGTTTAACTTCATTGAGGGGATAAATGACACATCCTCGTTTAACTTCATCGAGGGGATAAATTACACATCCTCTTTTAACTTCATTGAGGGGCTAAATGACACATCCTAGTTTAACTTCATTGAGGGGATAAATGACACATCCTCGTTTAACTTCATTGAGGGGATAAATGACACATCCTCGTTTAACTTCATTGAGGGGATAAATGACACATCCTAGTTTAACTTCATTGAGGGGATAAATGACACATCCTCGTTTAACTTCATCGAGGGGATAAATTACACATCCTCTTTTAACTTCATTGAGGGGCTAAATGACACATCCTAGTTTAACTTCATTGAGGGGATAAATGACACATCCTCGTTTAACTTCATTGAGGAGATAAATGACACATCCTCGTTTAACTTCATTGATGGGATAAATGACACATCCTCGTTTAACTTCATTGAGGGGACAAATGACACATCCTCGTTTAACTTTATTGAGGGGATAAATGACACATCCTCGTTTAACTTCATTGAGGGGATAAATGACACATCCACATGGTTTCTTTAGTCTTATCTTTATTTTCTTTAATAGTAGTTCTTGGGACTTTTGGGAATAGTCAGATCAGACTCATTATTATATGTGTGATTTAAAAACGAAATTAAATAATTAGCATGTTAAGTATTTAATGAATGGTTTAATTTTCATTTAACTTAGTTTCCTGCATTTTAGTTTTTCATCTGAAGCCAAATGATCTGTGAATGACGAGGGCAGGTTCTTTGTTTGGAGTGATGATGTATTCAGACCCTTTATTCTAAAATTAACATCAAATTGATCAGAAATACCATGTAGACATTGTTAATGTTGTAAATGACTAGATGAGAGAGAGAGAGAGAGAGAGAGAGAGAGAGAGAGGGGGGAAGAGAATGGGAAAGAGTGAGAGAGAGGAGGAAAGAGAATGAGAGAGAGAGAGGAGGAAAGAGAATGAGAGAGAGAGAGATGAGGAAGGAGAATGAGAGAGAGAGAGAGAGAGAGAGAGAGAGAGAGAGAGAGAGAGAGAGAGGAGAGAGAGAGAGAGAGAGAGAGAGAGAGAGAGAGAGGGGGAGAGAGAGAGAGAGAGAGAGAGAGAGAGAGAGAGAGAGAGAGAGAGAGGGAGAGAGAGGGAGAGAGAGAGAGAGAGAATGAGAGAGAGAGAGAGATGGAGAGAGAGAGAGAGAGAGAGAGAGAGAGAGAGAGAGAGAGGAGGAAAGAGAATGAGAGAGAGAGAGATGAGGAAGGATGAGATGAGGAAAGAGAATGAGAGAGAGAGAGGAGGAAAGAGAATGAGAGAGAGAGAGATGAGGAAGGATGAGATGAGGAAAGAGAATGAGAGAGAGAGAGATGAGGAAGGATGAGATGAGGAAAGAGAATGAGAGAGAGAGAGATGAGGAAGGATGAGATGAGGAAAGAGAATGAGAGAGAGAGAGAGAGAGAGAGAGAGAGAGAGAGAGAGAGAGAGGGAGAGAGAGGGAGAGAGAGAGAGAGAGAGAGAGAGAGAGAATGAGAGAGAGAGAGAGAGGAGAGAGAGAGAGAGAGAGAGAGAGAGAGAGAGAGAGAGAGAGAGGAGGAAAGAGAATGAGAGAGAGAGAGATGAGGAAGGATGAGATGAGGAAAGAGAATGAGAGAGAGAGAGGAGGAAAGAGAATGAGAGAGAGAGAGATGAGGAAGGATGAGATGAGGAAAGAGAATGAGAGAGAGAGAGATGAGGAAGGATGAGATGAGGAAAAAGAATGAGAGAGAGAGAGAGAGAGAGAGAGAGAGAGAGAGAGAGAGAGAGAGAGAGAGAGAGAGAGAGAGAGAGAGAGAGACATAGATGGGAGACGGAGACGGGGGAGAAGAGAGAGAAGAGAAGGAGGCAAGAACGAGGCAGAAGAATAGACAGCGTCAGGTGTAATGTTCATACTGGCTGACACAAGGGAAAAGCCAGGTTTTAAAGCGTTTAGCTTTAATTTCAGTCAGGAGTGACATAATTGATTTTAATGAGATGTTTATAGAGTGAAGTGGCTGTGTTGCTAAATCATTTGCAAGGCTTGCTGCCTGCTTGGTTCTTCAGAGGCTCACACAGCACTGGGGAAAAGAGAGAAAAGCACTCAAGCAGCCGTTGCCAAAATTCACATAGTCCCCCTTGCCCCCCATCTCAGACTTAAACCAACCTCCCCACTTCCCCATCCCAGCCAGCCCACTCTGTGGCCCACCTTCTCTGCACTGTGATTGACAGGTGCCACACTACACCAGAGTGATTATAAAGACACTTCTCCCTGGGAAGTTACTGAGGCAGGTGTGGACAGCAGAGAATGGTCCCTTTCCTATCCTTCACCCCCTCCACCCCTCAGGGAAAGACAGACTGTCACTCTGCAGCTGGTGACCACTCCATCACCCCCCGTCCTCCAGGGTGTCACCCACCCTGCAGCAGCTTCACTTCCCTCTTATTAACACCTTTCAAAATAGACATTATTAATATCACACATTTTATTCCTGAACTCCCCCACCATTACACCACTGACAGCAACCACCCACAACACCATATTATCATCCAAACTGCCGTCACAACCGCTTCAGGCAAACAATCGGGACAAGGGTGGGGAAATGATAGCTTTAGGTCCTGATTTATTCAGCAGGACAGCGGTTTCCAACGGCAACCCTCAGTCATGATTTCCATACAACAAACGTAAGGAGCTATTTTGATTGCTTTCCAATCAAGTGAGACAAACATTAATTAGATTTTTTGAGGGACTGTGGAATTAGGGGTATGGAACTTGGAGCGTGGATGACTGGCATTTCTCTCTGATAAGTTGCTCTCATATCAGTCTCCTTACTCACTTCTGTTTACTGTCAGCCGTTTATTATTACAGAGAGTGAAAGAGTAAGCTGAGGATTCTGAGAATCCCAAACGCCACCTTATTCCCTATATAGGACATTGCTTTTGACCAGGGCCCATGGGGTGCTATGTAGGGAATAGGGTGCCATTTGGTACACACACAGTATGTTTTCAGAGATTAGAGATGTCTGGGTTTATCATACCTTTTTATGATTGTTTGTATAATGTGCTGTGTGCTGTAGATGTCATGTCGCCATGGTTATTTGGCATATTAGAAAATAGCCCTTTCTTTGCTTTTCTTGGCCTCTTCCCTGTTCCTTTCTCTCCTCTCTCTTTGTTTCCTATAATAACATTGTGTATTGTCACGATGGAAGTCTCACAGTCCAACCAAGTTAGGTAGGCAACGAGGATGCAACAGTTTGAATGGTTGACATCCCAATGAAATGAGATCTAAATGACACAGACATTCCATTGACTGTGATGTGATAATGTGATGATATGGAGGATCTGTGATGTGGTTGGCGGGGATGATGACACATTGTCTCTCTTGTTGGAGACTCAAGCTGTTGTCATATTTCTGATGGTTGACATCCCACTGAGTTGTTGTGACGTAGCCTATTGACGGGGATGTGATGACATGATAAGGACACATTCTCTCTGTTGTTTCACAGATAGACGTTGCTCTCATGAACAGATGTGGAATCTTTATTTGATCGCCCTGTTGCATCTTGGGGCGGCAGGGTAGCCTAGTGGTTATAGCGTTGGACTAGTAACCGGAAGGTTGCAAGTTCAAATCCCCGAGCTGACAAGGTATAAATCTGTCATTCTGCCCCTGAACAAGCAGTTAACCCACTGTTCCTAGGCCATCATTGAAAATAAGAATTTGTTCTTAACTGACTTGCCTAGTTAAATAAAGGTAAAATAAAAAGAGAACTTTCCTGCAATGCAGAAGATGTAAAACTTGTAGTTTATTTAAGGTTTAAAAATGCTTCTGGTTTTTGTCATTTCCGGTTTTGAGATTTCAGACTTGATTTTCCCTTTAAGAAAAATGTATCAACCCCGAACAAAAATCTCAATGACTTAAAATCCACATAATAATTCACATTTTGTTGCTGCAGGATTATTTTCCTGCTGTAGCAAACTGACTCATATTAAGATCCTACATCTGTAGACTGATACATGTGGTGTGATCTAGTAATATGTGATGATTTGTGATGCGGTGATGACACATGGTCTCTCTGCTCCACATACATACACTGCGTTCATGCCCGATGCTGTGACGTAGGCATCCAATTGACTGTGAAAATCAAATCAAATTGTATTGGTCCCGTACACATATTTTCCAGATGTTATTGCAGGTGCAGTAAAATGCTTCTGTTTCTGACTCCAACAGTGCAGTAATAAAGTGCCTAGCAGATATCTCAACTTGGATGTCAACCCACCACCTCAAGTACCAACCTTGACAAGAAGGAGCTGCTCTTCCTCCTGGGGAAGGCCTGCCCGCTCAAAGACCTCTCCATCGCGGTTGACAACTTCACAGTGTCGCCCTCCCAGAGTGCAAAGAACCTTGGCATGACCCTGGATATCACCCTGTCGTTCTCTATAAACATCAGAGCAGTGACCCGCTCCTGCAGGTTTATGCTCTACAACATCCGTAGACTACAACCCAACCTCACACAGGAAGTGGCACAGGTCCTAATCCAGGCATTTGTCATCTCCCGTCTAGACTACTGTAACTCTCTGTTGGCTGGGCTCCCTCCTTGTGCCATCAAATCCCTGTAACTTATCCAGAATGCTGCAGCCCGCCTGGTGTTCAAACTTCCCAGGTTCTCCCATGTCACCCTGCTCCTCAGCACACTCCACCGGCTTCCAGACGAAGCTCGCATCCACTACAAGACCATGGTGCTTAATTATGGAACAGCAAGAGGACCTGCCCCTCCCTACCTTCAGGCTATGCTCAAACCCTACACCCCAACCTGAGCACTCCATTCTGCCACCTCATGTCTCTTGGCCCTTCCACCCCTATGGTAGGGAAGCTCCCGCTCAGCCGAGTCCAAGCTCTTCTCTGTCCTGGCACCCAATGGTGGAAGTAGCTTCCCCCTAAAAACCTGAACCAGCACTTGATCCTCCCCACCCTTTCTAGCTTGGGCTCTACTGGTAACTACTTTGAGGAAAATGTAAAATATATGCACTACCATTCAAAAGTTTGGGGTCACTTAGAAATTGATTTGATTTTGAAAGGAAAGCAACATTTTTTGTCCATTAAAATAACATCAAATTGATCAGAAATACAGTGTAGACATTGTTAATGTTGTAAATTACTATTGAAGCTGGAAATGGCAGATTTTTTTATGGAATATATAGATATTGGCTTTTTCTTTGCAACACTGCCCAGAAGGCCAGCATCCCGGAGTCGCCTCTTCACTGTTGACGTTGAGACTGGAGTTTTTCAGGTAGTACACAGATCGAGATCTTCAGTTTCTTGGCAATTTCTCGCATGGAATAGACATAATTTCTCAGAACGAGAATAGACTGATGAGTTTCAGAAGAAGGTTATTTGTTTCGTGCCATTTTGAGCCTGTAATCAAACCCACAAATGCTGGTGCTTCAGATGCTCAACAAGTCTCAACAAGCACCCCCATATCCACATCGACGTGACAGTAGTGGAGAAGGTGTAAAGTTTTAAGTTCCTCGGCGTACACATCACGGACAAACTGAAATGGTCCACCCACACAGACAGCGTGGTGAAGAAGGTGCAACAGCGCCTCTTCAACCTCAGGAGGCTGAAGAAATTTGGCTTGTCACCAAAAACACTCACAAACTTTTACAGATGCACAATCGAGAGCATCCTGTCGGGCTGTATCACCGCCTGGTATGGCAACTGCTCCGCCCACAACCGTAAGGCTCTCCAGAGGGTAGTAGGTCTGCACAACGCATCACCGTGGGCAAACTATCTGCCCTCCAGGACACCTACACCATCCGATGTCACAGGAAGGCGAAAAAGATCATCAAGGACAACAACCACCCGAGCCACTGCCTGTTCACCCTGCTATCATCCAGAAGGCGAGGGCAGTACAGGTGCATCGAAGCTGGGACCGAGAGACTGAAAAGCAGCTTTTATCTCAAGGCCATCAGCCTGTTAAACAGCCATCACTAACATTGAGTGGCGGCTGCCAACATACTGACTCAAATCTCTAACCAGTTTAATAATAAAAAATTGGATGTAATAACTGTGTCACTAGTCACTTAAAAACTATGCCACTTCATATCATTTTTACATACCCTACATTACTCATCTCATATGTATATACTGTACATATATACCATCTACAGCATCTTGCCTATGCTGTTCGGCCATCGCTCATCCATATATTTATGTGTACATATTCTTATTCATTCCTTTGTTGTTGTGAAATTGTTAGATTACTTGTTGAATATTACTGCACGGTCGGAACTAGAAGCACAAGCATTTCGCTACACTCACATTAACATCTGCTTACCATGTGTATGTGACCAATAAAATTTGATTTGATTTGAAGTCTAAAGAAGGACAGTTTTATTGCTTCTTTAATCACAACAAGTTTTCAGCTGTGCTAACATAATTGCAAAAGTGTTTTCTAATGATCAATTAGCCTTTTAAAGTGATAAACTTGGATTAGCTAACACAACATGCCATTGGAACACAGGACTGATGGTTGCTAATAATGGACCTCTGTACGCCTATGTAGATATTCCATAAAAAATCTTCCGTTTCCAGCTACAATAGTCATTTACAACACTAACAATGTGTATACTGTAGTTGTGATGAATTTGATGTTATTGTAATGAACAAAAAATTTGCTTTTCTTTCAAAAACAAGGACATTTCTATGACCCAAAACATTTGAACAGTACAATGTGTTCAGAAAGTATTCACACCCATGAATGTACTTTGTGTCCTGAATACAAAGCGTTATGTTTGGGGTAAATCCAACACAACACGTCACTGAGTACCACTCTTCATACTTTCAAGCATGGTGGTGGCTGCATCATGTTATGGTTATGCTTGTCATCAGCAAGGACTACAGAGTTTTTTAGGTTACAAATATATGGAACAGAGCTTTGCACAGGCAAAATCCTAGAAGAAACCTGGTTTAGTCTGTTTTCCACCAGACACTGGGAGACAAATTCACCTTTCAAAATAAAACACCCGCAGGCCAGATTCGGACAGAGGTCCATCAGTTGGGGAACCTTGTCTTAGAGATTTACTCAGAAAGACTGTGATTCTAACATGTATCAACTCAGGGTGTGACTATTTATGTAAAATAGATATTTTTGTATTTAATTTGTAATACATTTGCAAGTGTCTAAAAACATTTTTACTTTGTCATTCTGGAGTATTGTGTGTAGATGGGTGAGAAGAAAATAATATTGAATTCATTTTGAATTCAGGCTGTAACACAAAATGTGGATGAAGTCAAGGGGTTTGAATACTCTCTGAAGGCACTGTATGTACTGTACATAGGTATTCCTCTTGTCCAGATGGGATAGGGCATTGTGCAGTTCAATGGCGATTGCATCATCTGTGGATCTGTTAGGGCTGTATGGAAATTGTAGTGGGCCTAGGCTGTCAGGAACAGCAGAGGTGATGTGATCCTTAACGAGCCTCTCAAAGCACTTCATGATGACGGAAGTGGGTGTTACAGGGCAATAGTAATTTAGTTCAGTTACCTTCACTTTCTTGGGTACAGGAACAATGGTGGACATCTTGAAGCAAGTGGGGACAACAGACTGATAAACGCAACAAGTGTTGGTCCCAGATTTCAGAAATGTCCATATGCACAGAAAGCACATTTCTCTCAAATGTTGGCCACTTGTTTACATCCCTGTTAGTGAGCATTTCTCCTTTTCCGAGATAATCCATCCACCTAACATAAAGTGTGCAGTTTTGTCACACAATGTCACAGATGTCTCAGGTTTTGAGGCAGCGTGCAAATGGCATGCTGACTGCAGGAATGTCTACCAGAGCTGTTGCCAGAGAATGTAATGTTCATTTCTCTAATATAAGCCGACTCCAACATAATTTTAGGGAATTTGGCAGTACGTCCAACCGGCCTCTCAACTACAGACCAGGTGCAACCACCCCAGTCCAGGACCTCCAGATCCAGCCTTTTCGTCAACGGGATCATCTGATACCAGTCACCCGGACAGCTGATGACACTGAGGAGTATTTCTGTCTGTAATAAAGCCCTTTTTTGGGGTAAAACTCGTTCTGATTGGCTGGGCCTGGCTCCCCAGTGGGTGGGCCTATGCCCTCCCAGGTCCACCCATGGCTGCGCTCCTGCCTAGTCATGTGAAATCCATAGATTAGGGCATAAGTTATTTAATTCAATTGACTGATTTCCTTTTATGAACTGTAACTCCGTAAAACCCTTGAAATTGTTTGCGTGTTGCGTTTATATATTTGTTCAGTATAAAACATTTAAATTCTACATTCTCTCTGTTGTTTTCCAGACGGACGCTGCGCTCATGTACGATGCCGTGCACGTGGTGGCCGTGGCCGTGCAGCAGTCTCAGCAGATCACTGTCAGCTCCCTACAGTGCAACAGACACAAACCCTGGCGCTTTGGGAACAGATTCATGGCCCTCATCAAAGAGGTACGTAGTATTATACATTACACACGGGCCCACTGGACAGGCAGGGGAAGGATGGACATGGAGAGAGAGAATGAAAGAGAGAGAGACAGCCTATCCACACATAGGAGAGAGAGCATGAAAGAGCGAGAGAACACCTACAACACACATAGGAGAGAGACACAAGAGAGACATTCAGAGAGACAAGCTGGATGGTGACAGGGGGGCAATCAAAGAAATCAATGTAAATGAAAGAGAAATGCTTTGTTTCTACTGCAACCATCTTAATCTTAAACCTGTCTCTCTGTTTTCATATCATGTCCCTACAGAATGGGTCTACATGATCTTAATCTGGGCTAATTATTCCTCAGTGTGCTATATAGATTCTGGAAACTGGGGTGGTTAATCCAAACGTCCCTGTCTGTCTGTTAGGCAGTTAAAGATATATAGCCCAGGCTATATTTAGGGTCTGTAAAGCCAAGCTACCCTGTTCTGTTCTGTTTGCTCTGTGAGATATCACCAGAACACTCACACTGCTCCCGGCTGTGGGGGTGGCGTGTGTGGAGGGTGGGGAGGGAGGAATGACATATTAAAGCTCTTCGTCTCGAACCGCCGCGCAAATAATCTCACATCTCGCCACCTCTAGTGCTCTCTCTCTCTAAGCCTGTGGACCAGTACTAGGGTGGACACCAGCCAGCCCTCATAAATGACACCACTGTTTGGCCTGATGGTCTTTATACACCACTGCACTGTCGATCCAGAGTGACATACAGGGTAACATTACACTATCACTGCATGGCCACTGCATCACAGTCTAACACTGAACTATCACTGCATGGCCACTGCATCACAGGCTAACACGGAACTATCACTGCCTGGCCACTGTATCACAGGCTAACACTGAACTATCACTGCATGGCCACTGCATCACAGGCTAACACTGAACTATCACTGCATGGTCACTGTATCACAGGCTAACACTGAACTATCACTGCATGGCCACTGTATCACAGGCTAACACTGAACTATCACTGCCTAGCCACTGTATCACAGGCTAACACTGAACTATCACTGCATGGCCACTGTATCACAGGCTAACACTGAACTATCACTGCATGGCCATTGTATCACAGGCTAACACTGAACTATCACGACATGACCACTGTATCACAGGCTAACACTGAACTATCACTGCATGGCCATTGTATCACAGGCTAACACTGAACTATCACTGCCTGGCGGGTAGGAGCATTGGGCCAGTAACTGTAAGGTTGCTGTATCGAATACCCGAGCTGACAAGGTAAATTGTCGTTCTGCCCCTGAGCAATGATGATGTGGGGCAGATGGGGCAGATGATGTGGATGCTCCCCACCTCTCTGATTCAGAGGTTGGATTAAATGCGGAAGACACATTTCAGTTGAATACATTCAGTTGTACAACTGACTAGGTATCCCTCTTTCCCTACACTATCACTGAATCACCACTGTATGACAGGCTAACATTACACTATCACTGAATCACCACTGTATGACAGGCTAACATTACACTATCACTGAATCACCACTGCATGACAGGCTAACATTACACTATTACTGAATCACCACTGTATGACAGGCTAACATTACACAATCAATGAATCACCACTGTAGGACAGAAAACATTACACAATCACTGAATCACCACTGCATGACAGGCTAACATTACACTATCACTGAATCACCACTGCATGACAGGCTAACATTACACTATTACTGAATCACCACTGTATGACAGGCTAACATTACACTATCACTGAATCACTACTGTATGACAGGCTAACATTACACTATCACTGAATCACTACTGTATGACAGGCTAACATTAAACTATCACTGAATCACCACTGTATGACAGGCTAACATTACACTATCACTGAATCCCACTGCATGACAGGCTAACATTACACTATTACTGAATCACCACTGTATGACAGGCTAACATTACACTATCACTGAATCACCACTGCATGACAGGCTAACATTACACTATCACTGAATCACCACTGTATGACAGGCTAACATTACACTATTACTGAATCACCACTGTATTACAGGCTAACATTACACTACCACTGAATCACAGGCTAACATTACACAATCACTGAATCACCACTGTATGACAGGCTAACATTACACTATCACTGAATCACAGGCTAACATTACACAATCACTGAATCACAACTGTATGACAGGCTAACATTACACTATTACTGAATCACAGGCTAACATTACACTATTACTGAATCACCACTGTATGACAGGCTAACATTACACTATTACTGAATCGCAGGCTAACATTACACTATCACTGAATCACCACTGAATGACAGACTAACATTACACTATCACTGAATCACAGGCTAACATTACACAATCACAGAATCACAACTGTATGACATGCTAACATTACACTATTACTGAATCACCACTGTATGACAGGCTGACATTACACTATTACTGAATCACCACTGTATTACAGGCTAACATTACACTATCACTGAATCACAGGCTAACATTACACAACCACTGAATCACCACTGTATGACAGACTAACATTACACAATCACTGAATCACCACTGTATGACAGGCTAACATTACACTATTACTGAATCACCACTGTATGACCGTCTAACATTACACTATCACTGAATCACCACTGTATGACAGTCTAACATTACACTATCACTGAATCACCACTGTATGACAGGCTAACATTACACAATCACTGAATCACCACTGTATGACAGACTAACATTACACAATCACTGAATCACCACTGTATGACCGTCTAACATTACACTATTACTGAATCACCACTGTATGACCGTCTAACATTACACTATCACTGAATCACCACTGTATGACAGGCTAACATTACACAATCACTGAATCACCACTGTATGACAGACTAACATTACACCATCACTGAATCACCACTGTATGACAGGCTAACATTACACTATCACTGAATCACCACTGTATGACAGACTAACATTACACTATTACTGAATCACCACTGTATGACAGACTAACATTACACTATCACTGAATCACCACTGTATGACAGGCTGACATTACACTATCACTGAATCTCAGGCTAACATTACACTATTACTGAATCACCACTGTATTACAGGCTAACATTACACTATCACTGAATCTCAGGCTAACATTACACTATTACTGAATCACCACTGTATTACAGGCTAACATTACACTATCACTGAATCACCACTGTATGACAGGCTAACATTACACAATCACTGAATCACCACTGTATGACAGACTAGCATTACACAATCACTGAATCACCACTGTATGACAGGCTAACATTACACTATTACTGAATCACCACTGTATGACAGGCTAACATTACACTATCACTGAATCACCACTGTATGACAGGCTAACATTACACAATCACTGAATCACCACTGTATGACAGACTAACATTACACAATCACTGAATCACCACTGTATGACAGGCTAACATTACACTATTACTGAATCACCACTGTATGACCGTCTAACATTAGACTATCACTGAATCACCACTGTATGACAGTCTAACATTACACTATCACTGAATCACCACTGTATGACAGGCTAACATTACACAATCACTGAATCACCACTGTATGACAGACTAACATTACACCATCACTGAATCACCACTGTATGACAGGCTAACATTACACTATCACTGAATCACCACTGTATGACAGACTAACATTACACTATTACTGAATCACCACTGTATGACAGACTAACATTACACTATCACTGAATCACCACTGTATGACAGGCTGACATTACACTATCACTGAATCTCAGGCTAACATTACACTATTACTGAATCACCACTGTATTACAGGCTAACATTACACTATCACTGAATCTCAGGCTAACATTACACTATTACTGAATCACCACTGTATTACAGGCTAACATTACACTATCACTGAATCACCACTGTATGACAGGCTAACATTACACAATCACTGAATCACCACTGTATGACAGACTAACATTACACTATTACTGAATCACCACTGTATGACCGTCTAACATTACACTATCACTGAATCACCACTGTATGACAGGCTAACATTACACAATCACTGAATCACCACTGTATGACAGACTAACATTACACAATCACTGAATCACCACTGTATGACAGGATAACATTACACTATTACTGAATCACCACTGTATGACCGTCTAACATTAGACTATCACTGAATCACCACTGTATGACAGTCTAACATTACACTATCACTGAATCACCACTGTATGACAGGCTAACATTACACAATCACTGAATCACCACTGTATGACAGACTAACATTACACCATCACTGAATCACCACTGTATGACAGGCTAACATTACACTATCACTGAATCACCACTGTATGACAGACTAACATTACACTATTACTGAATCACCACTGTATGACAGACTAACATTACACTATCACTGAATCACCACTGTATGACAGGCTGACATTACACTATCACTGAATCACAGGCTAACATTACACAATCACTGAATCACCACTGTATGACAGACTAACATTACACAATCACTGAATCACCACTGTATGACAGACTAACATTACACAATCACTGAATCACCACTGTATGACAGGCTAACATTACACTATTACTGAATCACCACTGTATGACCGTCTAACATTACACTATCACTGAATCACCACTGTATGACAGTCTAACATTACACTATCACTGAATCACCACTGTATGACAGGCTAACATTACACAATCACTGAATCACCACTGTATGACAGACTAACATTACACCATCACTGAATCACCACTGTATGACAGGCTAACATTACACTATCACTGACTCACCACTGTATGACAGACTAACATTACACTATTACTGAATCACCACTGTATGACAGACTAACATTACACTATCACTGAATCACCACTGTATGACAGGCTGACATTACACTATCACTGAATCTCAGGCTAACATTAAACTATTACTGAATCACCACTGTATGACAGGCTGACATTACACTATCACTGAATCTCAGGCTAACATTACACTATTACTGAATCACCACTGTATTACAGGCTAACATTACACTATCACTGAATCACAGGCTAACATTACACAATCACTGAATCACCACTGTATGACAGACTAACATTACACAATCACTGAATCACCACTGTATGACAGACTAACATTACACAATCACTGAATCACCACTGTATGACAGGCTAACATTACACTATTACTGAATCACCACTGTATGACCGTCTAACATTACACTATCACTGAATCACCACTGTATGACAGTCTAACATTACACTATCACTGAATCACCACTGTATGACAGGCTAACATTACACAATCACTGAATCACCACTGTATGACAGACTAACATTACACAATCACTGAATCACCACTGTATGACAGGCTAACATTACACTATTACTGAATCACCACTGTATGACCGTCTAACATTACACTATCACTGAATCACCACTGTATGACAGGCTAACATTACACAATCACTGAATCACCACTGTATGACAGACTAACATTACACAATCACTGAATCACCACTGTATGACAGGCTAACATTACACTATTACTGAATCACCACTGTATGACCGTCTAACATTAGACTATCACTGAATCACCACTGTATGACAGTCTAACATTACACTATCACTGAATCACCACTGTATGACAGGCTAACATTACACAATCACTGAATCACCACTGTATGACAGACTAACATTACACCATCACTGAATCACCACTGTATGACAGGCTAACATTACACTATCACTGAATCACCACTGTATGACAGACTAACATTACACTATTACTGAATCACCACTGTATGACAGGCTGACATTACACTATCACTGAATCTCAGGCTAACATTACACTATTACTGAATCACCACTGTATTACAGGCTAACATTACACTATCACTGAATCACAGGCTAACATTACACAATCACTGAATCACCACTGTATGACAGACTAACATTACACAATCACTGAATCACCACTGTATGACAGACTAACATTACACAATCACTGAATCACCACTGTATGACAGGCTAACATTACACTATTACTGAATCACCACTGTATGACCGTCTAACATTACACTATCACTGAATCACCACTGTATGACAGTCTAACATTACACTATCACTGAATCACCACTGTATGACAGGCTAACATTACACAATCACTGAATCACCACTGTATGACAGACTAACATTACACAATCACTGAATCACCACTGTATGACAGGCTAACATTACACTATTACTGAATCACCACTGTATGACCGTCTAACATTACACTATCACTGAATCACCACTGTATGACAGGCTAACATTACACAATCACTGAATCACCACTGTATGACAGACTAACATTACACAATCACTGAATCACCACTGTATGACAGGCTAACATTACACTATTACTGAATCACCACTGTATGACCGTCTAACATTAGACTATCACTGAATCACCACTGTATGACAGTCTAACATTACACTATCACTGAATCACCACTGTATGACAGGCTAACATTACACAATCACTGAATCACCACTGTATGACAGACTAACATTACACCATCACTGAATCACCACTGTATGACAGGCTAACATTACACTATCACTGAATCACCACTGTATGACAGACTAACATTACACTATTACTGAATCACCACTGTATGACAGACTAACATTACACTATCACTGAATCACCACTGTATGACAGGCTGACATTACACTATCACTGAATCACAGGCTAACATTACACAATCACTGAATCACCACTGTATGACAGACTAACATTACACAATCACTGAATCACCACTGTATGACAGACTAACATTACACAATCACTGAATCACCACTGTATGACAGGCTAACATTACACTATTACTGAATCACCACTGTATGACCGTCTAACATTACACTATCACTGAATCACCACTGTATGACAGTCTAACATTACACTATCACTGAATCACCACTGTATGACAGGCTAACATTACACAATCACTGAATCACCACTGTATGACAGACTAACATTACACCATCACTGAATCACCACTGTATGACAGGCTAACATTACACTATCACTGACTCACCACTGTATGACAGACTAACATTACACTATTACTGAATCACCACTGTATGACAGACTAACATTACACTATCACTGAATCACCACTGTATGACAGGCTGACATTACACTATCACTGAATCTCAGGCTAACATTAAACTATTACTGAATCACCACTGTATGACAGGCTGACATTACACTATCACTGAATCTCAGGCTAACATTACACTATTACTGAATCACCACTGTATTACAGGCTAACATTACACTATCACTGAATCACAGGCTAACATTACACAATCACTGAATCACCACTGTATGACAGACTAACATTACACAATCACTGAATCACCACTGTATGACAGACTAACATTACACAATCACTGAATCACCACTGTATGACAGGCTAACATTACACTATTACTGAATCACCACTGTATGACCGTCTAACATTACACTATCACTGAATCACCACTGTATGACAGTCTAACATTACACTATCACTGAATCACCACTGTATGACAGGCTAACATTACACAATCACTGAATCACCACTGTATGACAGACTAACATTACACAATCACTGAATCACCACTGTATGACAGGCTAACATTACACTATTACTGAATCACCACTGTATGACCGTCTAACATTACACTATCACTGAATCACCACTGTATGACAGGCTAACATTACACAATCACTGAATCACCACTGTATGACAGACTAACATTACACAATCACTGAATCACCACTGTATGACAGGCTAACATTACACTATTACTGAATCACCACTGTATGACCGTCTAACATTAGACTATCACTGAATCACCACTGTATGACAGTCTAACATTACACTATCACTGAATCACCACTGTATGACAGGCTAACATTACACAATCACTGAATCACCACTGTATGACAGACTAACATTACACCATCACTGAATCACCACTGTATGACAGGCTAACATTACACTATCACTGAATCACCACTGTATGACAGACTAACATTACACTATTACTGAATCACCACTGTATGACAGGCTGACATTACACTATCACTGAATCTCAGGCTAACATTACACTATTACTGAATCACCACTGTATTACAGGCTAACATTACACTATCACTGAATCACAGGCTAACATTACACAATCACTGAATCACCACTGTATGACAGACTAACATTACACAATCACTGAATCACCACTGTATGACAGACTAACATTACACAATCACTGAATCACCACTGTATGACAGGCTAACATTACACTATTACTGAATCACCACTGTATGACCGTCTAACATTACACTATCACTGAATCACCACTGTATGACAGTCTAACATTACACTATCACTGAATCACCACTGTATGACAGGCTAACATTACACAATCACTGAATCACCACTGTATGACAGACTAACATTACACAATCACTGAATCACCACTGTATGACAGGCTAACATTACACTATTACTGAATCACCACTGTATGACCGTCTAACATTACACTATCACTGAATCACCACTGTATGACAGGCTAACATTACACAATCACTGAATCACCACTGTATGACAGACTAACATTACACAATCACTGAATCACCACTGTATGACAGGCTAACATTACACTATTACTGAATCACCACTGTATGACCGTCTAACATTAGACTATCACTGAATCACCACTGTATGACAGTCTAACATTACACTATCACTGAATCACCACTGTATGACAGGCTAACATTACACAATCACTGAATCACCACTGTATGACAGACTAACATTACACCATCACTGAATCACCACTGTATGACAGGCTAACATTACACTATCACTGAATCACCACTGTATGACAGACTAACATTACACTATTACTGAATCACCACTGTATGACAGACTAACATTACACTATCACTGAATCACCACTGTATGACAGGCTGACATTACACTATCACTGAATCTCAGGCTAACATTACACTATCACTGAATCACCACTGTATCAGAGGCTAACATTACACTGAACATACTGCATCTATTTAAAACGGATTTATTAAAATGTATTTCATATGTACTTCTTTAAATGTATTTAAACCTAGATTATGACCAATTTCCACTGTTATTTTCAACATAACCATGTCCAACCACATAGGCATGTAATTGTAGTTATTTCTTAGAAATCCACAATCTTATTTCACCTAGCGTTCTCTTCCCAACGTAGAGGAACAATGTGACATTCATGAGCCTGTAATAACATGACTTTAGATGAGTCATACTACAGGTTCTGTCTGAAATAACATCCGCTTTAAGCACAGTTGCTCCTGCTTCTCTAAGAAAAGGGCACAGAATTCAACACTTGCTGTGCAATGTAACACAAGAGAGTTCAGTGCTTAGGGCCACATTTATGCTCAATTTTCAGCATTCCAAAGCAGTGCCTGTATCATTACAGATTGGGTAATAACTATCTCACTGTTACTAAAACAACCATCAGAATTATGTCCAAAAAGCATCTGTGTCCTGGAGAAAGCTGTATTGAGTTTGTGTGTGTGGTATTAATAAATAAGTGTGTGTGTGGGTGTGTGTTTTTTGCCTGTCTGTCTGTGTGTGCAGCATACCTTTGTGTGTTTGTGTGCTTTGCTAAAAGGTGAACTCTAATGAATAATGAATGTCTCTATTTTGCTGAGAATGAGTGTGACCTCTTCCTCTTTGGTTATGATGAATCTCTCTCTCTCTCTCTCTCTCTCTCTCTCTCTCTCTCTCTCTCCCTCTCTCTGTCTTTGTCTCTCTCTCTCTCTCTCTCTCTCTCTCTCCCTCTCTCTGTCTCTCTCTCGCTTCCTACACCTCTTTCTTTCTCTCCTCCAGGCCCACTGGGATGGCTTGACTGGGCGGATCACTTTCAACAGAACCAACGGCTTGAGGACAGACTTTGACCTGGATGTCATTAGTCTGAAGGAGGATGGACTGGAGAAGGTACTAGGGGTGTGTGGGTGTGTGTGTGTGTGTGTGTGTGTGTGTGTGTGTGTGTGTGTGTGTGTGTGTGTGTGTGTGTGTGTGTGTGTGTGTGTGTGTGTGTGTGTGTGTGCATGTTTATAATACATGACCATGTGTACACATCTATGGAGGAGATAACTCATAAACAAAAGCTTGTCAACACAACAGATCCAACCTACACACACACACACCCTCCTAACACACATGCTTCCCTGTGTGTGCCTCTCAGCTGCTCCTGACCTCCCCATCCCTCTCTGTGGCGTGTGTCTGCGCCTCCATGAATAATTTACTCTCTTAATGAAAAAACCTTCAGGAGCCCTCCAGCCTCATGAAGTCTGAATTAAACAGTTGATTTACAATTACAAAGCAGCCATCTCTAAGGCCTCAGTAGTGGGCATCAGAGAGAGGAGCAGGACTGCTGTGTCTGTTGTAGGTTGGTGCTACAGAGCAGAGTGTCTGCTGAGATGAGAAGCCCTGTAGCGGGTAAGAGAATAACACAGCCAGGGTGAGAGGCCCCTGCAGGCTCGCCCCTCTCCTCCTTCTCTTCTTCTTTCAGCTTCCACCAGCCCCTCCTTACACACTCACACACATGCACACACATATACTCAGTACTCCACCTCTTCAGCTCAAGCACACATTCCCAGAATTTCCTAGAATTTCCTTAGGACACGGCTGACAGCAGTGTGAACTCTTAACTCTTAACCTGCGAGATGTGATATAGGAGCTGATCTAGGATCAGGATCTGCCTCTAGCTCTCTGTGGAAGAGGTGCGTGTGTGTCTGTGTGTGTGTGTGTGTGTGTGTGTGTGTGTGTGTGTGTGTGTGTGTGTGTGTGTGGGGGGGGGGGTTGCGTGTTTGTAATAACGCACCTCACATCATATTTTCTCATAGACACTCTTCCCTGTGCAGTATTTCTGCGTAGAAGATTTAACTGAAGTGCACTAAATGCTAATGTTTTTCTGTGTTTTTCCCCTCAGATTGGAACATGGGACCCTCCTAGTGGCTTGAACATGACAGACCACCAGAAGGGGAAGACATCCAACGTCACAGACTCCTTAGCCAACAGATCTCTAGTTGTCTCCACCATACTGGTAAGTACCATTCCCTCTTTGCTCTGGGGTAGACACTTTTTGTCTATTCATAGAGGATGAAGTTGCTGTACTAACTGTCAGTTGGGTGCTATAACAGAGTTCTACCTTGTCTATATAAGTGATTGTGAATGCCCAGAACTGCTCTAATATTTAATTGAAAATCCTTGGAAAAGGTGTTATTCCTATTTAGTTTTTAGGTCATTTTCTTTGAAAAGTGCTCCACTTGAATTTCTCAGGATGGTTGTCGGCCTGTGAGCGAATTGAATGGAAGTACACCACTTTTAAATTGCCAGTCCACACTTCACTTCACTGCTGGGGAGAGGTCCCTTTCCAATTGGTTGAGAATAGTTTCAGGCAGGGCTAATTGGCTGATTGATTGTCCAATACGATGTCATGGTTTAAGGCTCTCTCTCTATCTAGCATTTTATTAGTCCCTCTGTTGAGGAGTTTTTACTCTCCCCAGTGATGTTAAACCCAGACATGCAGGGAACTCTGGGGGAAGTTAAAGAGTACCCTAGGATCTCTAATGCTTCTCTATGAGTCACACAGACGGACTCACGGCTGTCTTCCTCAGGTTTCATCAAACCGTATTTGCCATTTTAGAAAAGTGCTATAAAACTCCTGTGTATTGTTATTATTCACTCTATAAAAGATTTATAAAAAACACTTAGCTTCAACGATGAGCGTATCACTCCCGTTTCTGTGGTGTCTATCTGTTGGGATGGAGTTGTCTGTGAGTTGTAAAAAAAGTTTGCTCTGGTGCTGTAGGGATTCTGTAGGCTACACGATGACTCCATCCCTCCTATCTCCACCTTCTGAAAGCCATACCAGAGCCCGCCACAATTGACTCATCACGACTAAACATGAAGCTTCAAGAATCAAGAAAATTAACGCAATTTTACGATCCGATTATTAAGAAGCAGAGCGTAAAAATAACAATATCAACCAAATTGCGGTTTGTCATTATTTATCCCGTGCTGCGCTTGCCTTACCTCTCGCATGCATTCTGCCGCTGTGTTCTGATTGAATTGCTGTTATTAGTTAAGACTCTACATGTCTGTAATTAGTGAGTCATGGGGAGATCTTGGCTGGCTTTGAGGGGAGGAGAAAAGAGGAGAGAGGGCTGACAATAATTGGGTTTGTTACATTTGATTGATGCACACTTTTATCCAACTTCCCTGATTTTTTTTTCATGCCAGACTGAAGGATTACAAGCCCCTCTTTAAAAGTTGGAGCTGTAATTAGTTTTCAATGCCTCAGAAATCTGAACTAATCAAAAGTGTTGGCAATTTTGTCAAGACCTCAAACTGGTAATAGACTAGTGGTTAAATTCACAGTACATGTACAGTGCCTTGCAAAAGTATTCATCCCCCTTGGCGTTTTTCCTATTTTGTTGCATTACAACCTATAATTTAAATTGATTTTTATTTGGATTTCATGTAATGGACATAGAAAAAATAGTCCAAATTGGTGAATGAAATTTAAAAAAAAAATGTGTTTCAAGAAATGTAAAAGAATTACAAACAGAAAAGTGGTGCGTGTATAATTGAACCCCTTTGCTATGAAGCCCCTAAATAAGATCTGGTGCAACCAATTACCTTCAGAAGTTATGTGACTTAAACAAAGTCCACCTGTGTGCAATCTAGGTATCACATGATCTGTTACTTGATCTCAGTATATATACACCTGTTCTGAAAGGCCCCAGAGTCTGCAACACCACTAAGCAAGGGGCACCACCAAGCAAGCGGCACCATAAAGACCAAGGAGCTCTTAAACAGGTCAGGGACAACATTTAGGAGAAGTACAGATCAGGGTTGGGTTATAAAAAAATATCAAAACATTTGAGCATCCCACGGAGCACCATTAAATCCATTATTTAAAAAATGGAAAGAATATGGCACCACAACAAACCTGCTAAGAGAGGACCGCCCACCAAAACTCATGGACCAGGCAAGGAGGGCATTTATCAGAGAGGCAACAAAGAGACCAAAGATAACCCTGAAGGAGCTGCAAAGCCCCACAGCGGAGATTGGAGTATCTGTCCAGAGGACCACTTTAAGCCACACACTCCACAGAGCTGGGCTTTATGGAAGAGTGGCCAGATAAAAGCCGTTGCTTAAAGACAAAAACAAGCAAACACGTTTGGTGTTTGCCAAAAGGCATGTGGGAGACTCCTCAAACATATGGGAGAATGTACTCTGGTCAGATGATACTAAAATTGAGCTTTTGCCAATCAAGGAAAATGCTATGTCTGGCGCAAACCCAACACCTCTCATCACTCTGAGAACATGATGGTTTTCATCGGCAGGGACGGGGAAACTGGTATGAATCAGATGACTTTTTAGCGTTATCAAAACCTGTGGTTTGAATTGAAGAGGGCAGTCCATAAGCGCAGATGAAGGATATCAAGGATCTGGAAGGATTCTGTATGAAGGAATGGTCCAAGATCCCTGCCAATGTGTTCTCTTTTTTTGAGAAAAAAAATATTACTTAATCGCTTTCTCTGAGCATACAATATAGCTCAATATATCATACAATATAGCTCAGTATTTGAATTATTTATTTCATACAGTCATTATTGCTCACCTTTTCCAGGGGTGTCAATTATTTCAGACCCCACTGTATACAACCCTATGGAATCATTCTCACCTGGGGCACCAATCATAGTAGTGGACATAAACAGATTCCACATCCTTTTGGCTCCACTAGAGAATCCTCCTCACCCAGGGGACCAATTGTAGTAGTCCTATAGCCCTGTTTCCCCTGTGGGAGGGGCTTTTAGTATGCCAGACATGAGGAACAATTAATTGAAACTGAATTTGATATGAGACTTTTATTTACTACCAAGAGATATTGAGAGGAGAGAGAGGGGAGGAGGGAGGGATTAGATAGAGGAAGAAGAATAGGGATAGTGAGAGAGAGAGCGAGAGAGAGAGAGAGAGCGAGAGAGAGAGAGAGAGAGAGAGAGAGAGAGAGAGAGCGAGAGAGAGAGAGAGAGGAACCATAATATGACATTTTTAGTGTCTATTCATTTGGAATGTTTAATGCACATTTTTTTATTGTTTTTTTCACTTTTGTTTATTATCTAGTTCACTTCCTTTGGCAATTTAAACATGTTTCCCATGCCAATAAATCCTTTGAATTGAATTTAGAGAGAGGGAGAGAGAGAAGATGAAAGTTAGACTTAATATGAATATGTTATGTGCTCAGGTCTAGATCTGAGCTTCTAACCTTTGTGTTATCTGTATTCTATGCATTTTGATGGATTGAGAGAGAATGCAAACACACACACACACACACACACACACACACACACACACACACACACACGCACACACACTCATACAAGCAATGCAAACAAGCTGTGAATATCCTCACACTATAATTATGATTATGAATGAGACAGATGTGAAAAACTCATTAATTACCTCACACTGACAAATAACTACTGTAAAGGTTCATTAAGCTAAATGACGGTATAATCAACAATAAGTAGCTAGTGCAACACTATATCCTGTTGATAACCTGTTCTACCCATCATCTGTCAAACATGTCTCTCTGGCTCTGCACACCTGCAATGGCTGGGGGATCAGCTATATATATATATATATATGCATTATATTATAAACCCTTTTCCCCGTTCAGCAGGAACTGATTTTACACAACGCTCCAAGGGTAAGGAGTTGTTACTAAGGTAACAGGTGATGGGAATCTAAATAAATGAATTGACAAATCAACCTTTCAAGCTTATTTACTTTATTTCCTTGTCTTTTCATACACTTCATAGCTCCTCCTTTGGTTTCTTTAGTCAAAGCACTGACACTCAATTCACTGAATTTCTTCACTAACCAACTTTGAAATCGAACCTGTTTCAAATATACACGAGATTACATAAATTATGTGGACACTCATTCCAAAATCATGGGCATTAATATGGAGTTGGTCTCCCCTTTGTTGCTATAATAGTCTACACTCTTCTGGGGAGGTTTTCCACTAGATTTCAGAACATTGCTGCAGGACTTGCTTCCATTCAGCCACAAGAGCGTCAGTGAGGTCGGGCGCTGATGTTGGGCAATTAGGCCTGGCTCGCAGTCGGCGTTCCAATTCATCCCAAAGGTGTTCGATGGGGATGAGGTCAGGCTCTGTGCAGGCTATTCAAGTTTTTCCACACCAATCTCAACAAACCATTTCTGTATGGACCTCGCTTTGTGCAAAGGGGCATTGTCATGCTTAAGTAGGAAAGGTGCCTTCCCCAAACTGTTGAATCATCCAGAATGTCATGGGTTCACAGAATAATCCAGAATGTCATGGGTCGAGCGCATCCTGACCGGTTGCATCACCACCTAGTATGGTAACTGCTCAGCATCTGGCCGTAAGGCACTACAGAGGGTACTACGGTCCTGTACATCACTGGGGCCAATCTTCCTGCCATCCAGGACTCCAAGACTCGTCACCCAAGTCAGAGACTTTTTCTGCTACCACACGGCAAGCGGTAACGGAGCGCCAAGTCTAGGACCAAAAGCTCCTTAACTGCTTCTACCCCCAAGCCATAAGACTGCTGAACAATTAATCAAATGGCCACCAAATGATTTACATTGACCCCCCTTACCTCGACTAACCTGTACACCTGCACATTGACTCAGTACTGGTGCCCCCTGTATATAGCCTCGTTATTGTTTTTTTATTGTGTTCTTCTTTATTATTCTTTACTTTAATTTATTTGGTAAATAAACTAAATATTGAACTGCACTGTTGGTTAAGGGCTTGTAATTTTGCATTTGACGGTAAGGTCTAAACATGTTGTATTCGGCACGTGTGACAAGTTTGATTTGATTGTATGCTGTAGCGTTAAGATTTTTCTTCAACTGGAACTAAAGGGCCTAGCCCAAACCATGAAAAACAGCCCCAGACCATTATTCCTCCACCGCCAAACTTCACAGTTGGCACTATGCATTCGGGCAGGTACTGTTCTCCGGGCATCTGTTAAACCCAGATTCGTCCATCGGACTGCCAGATGGTGATGCGTGATTCATCACTCCAGAGAACGCATTTCCACTGCTCCAGAGTCCAATGGTTGTGAGCTTAACACCACTCCAGCCGATGCTTGGCATTGCGCATGGTGATGTTAGGCTTGTGTGGCAATGGAAACCCATTTCTTGAAGCTCCCGACAAACGGTTCTTGTGCTTATGTTCCTTCCAGAGGCAGTTTGGAACTCGGTAGTTAGTGTTGCAACCGAGGACAGACAATTTTTACGCGCTATTTGCTTCAGCACTCGGCGGTCCCGTTCTATGAGCTTGTGTGGCCTACCACTTCTCGACTGAGCCATTGTTGCTCCTAGACATTTCCACTTCACAATAACAGCACTTACAGTTGACCGTGGCTGCTCTAACAGGGCAGAAATTAGACAAACTGACTTGTTGGAAAGGTAACATCCTATGGCGGTGCCACATTGAAAGTCACTGAGCTCTTCAGCAAGGCCATTCTACTGTGAATGTTTGTCTATGGAGATTGCATGGCTGTGTGCTCAATTGTAAACAACAGTCAGCAACGGGTGTTGCTGAAATAGCCGAATCCACTAATTTGAAGAGGTGTCCACATACTTTTGTATATGTAGTGTATATTTCATAAATAGGGTTTCTGTAGTATTAATTGATTATTTTAAAATTGTTCATCATCATAGTTTGACCATTTCTAACTGTAAGAGTTTAGCTTTGATTAGTAGGCAGTAGTCCTATGTGTTCCATGACTTTGATTAGGCAGTAGTCCTATGTGTTCCATGATTCCACATCACACGTGTGACATTTTGCCACTGATAAGGTTGCACTATGCTCTTCTTCTCTGACACATTACATACATACAAGAATCACACCCTGGAACCAATCGTAGTAGTGCTCGCCAACAGATCACACCTCCTATAGCCTTGTTTCCCCTGTGGGATGGGCTCGTCTCTGCCAATATGTGTTTAGTATGCCAGACATAAAGAACATTTAATTGAAACAGAATTTGATGCGAGACTTTTATTTACTACGGCTGCGTGATCTATGAGTCGCCGATCGGGTTGAATTAAAAGGTACAAATCCACACACGCTCTGTCGGGCTCCCTGAGGATCAAAGGAGTCACAAAGGAGGAGAGAGACACACAGAGAGAGAGAGAGAGAGAGCGAGAGCGAATCAGCTTTGTTTGCACTATATAATAAACCCTTTTCCCCATATAGTGCAATCTGATTTTTCAGAGTTTTTTCACAGTGCTTCAAGTGCCCAATAATAAGGAGTTGTTACTAAGGTAACAGGTAAAGGGAATCTAAATAAATGAATAGACTAGTCAACCTTTCAAGCTTATTATCTACTTTCTATGCAGTCTCTTCATATACTCTTCAAGGCTATTCAAGGTACAGACATTCAAGCAACTCTTTATCTTCACTAATTGACTTTGAAATCAGAATTATTTCAAATAAATTTTATAAACATCATATATACTCTAGTATTATTTGGGTATTTCACAGTTTTTCATAATTATTTATAGTTTGACCATTTCAGATTCTTCGAGTTAAACTTTGATTAAGCAGTCAGCCTATGGGAAGTCTTCCATGACTCTACATGACACGTAGAGAGCACTGAGTGGGTCCTCTTTGTTCTTTGCTCTAGGCGGTAGCCTCGTAGCATACTGGCCCAATCATTATAAAAATAAAATAAATTCTCAAATGAGTCAGCATCATTGGGACACATTATTTTCATTGGGACACATAATCCATTTTAGAAGAATCAAGGTGATTTAGCATTCAAGGGTGAGTGACTCTCCAGATCAGCAGTATAAATACAGAAGTACTTTAATAAGCTTTGCTATACAGAGATAGCTAGCTAGCCTGTTTAGATTTTATTTCCTCCCTCACTGTTTGAAATGAAAGATGCTTCTAGTTCTCCATCTACGGAGGATCACAACAGGAGACAGAATCAGGAGGTGGCATGTAAGACCTTGTAGCGTGTAGCTAGCGTGTAATGTTGTCAGACACTTCCTGTGGCTCTGACCTCAGCCCTCCCCCACACACACACAAAGCGTGTCTGCACAAACACATGCACACGCAGGCACGCATACACGGACACTGTGTTTATACGATTAATTGGGATTAAAGCGCTGTTATCCGCTCATAATTCAATTTCCAGGGAAGAACATTTCCCGCAGAATGTATTCAGGACCACATTGAAAATAATATAATCATGGTGAAAAATCAGTGTTGTATAATACTTGAATTTGTTGTCCGATGGACAGACAGGCAGACTAATAAAACAGTGTTAGGTGTTAATGGGCCCACTGCCTGTTTATGATAATTACGCTCTTTCACAGTTGACAGAAGGTGAGAGGTTATACGCTGCTAACGGGATGACAATAGCTACATTGTGCTCATTGTGTTAGATAACACATATTCCAATGGAAAACATTGCAGCACTGAGAAAGAGGCCTATTCAGAGAGGAGATTACAGTTTATGTCTAACAGTGGGGGGAGGGGGGGGGGCTAAAGGTCTGTCCACGCCCATTACAAACAAACCTTATTAGCATGCTGGGGCATTCATGTATGTTACAATTGATGTCCTCATGGGTGAATGTTTTACATTGGTAATTATTCTTGACTACTCGTTGGCCCCTATCTTTGTTGTATGAGAAGTTGTGGTTCTGCCTTCTTAACCTTTTACTGCAGTGGGTTGAATCAGGGTCACACAGAGTGTTTCTTGGCAGAATATTTTTTCTGTTAAAAAAATATACATATACACCTAAATTATAGGCCAGTTTTATTGCTTCTTTAATCAGCACAACAGTTTTCAGCTGTGCTAACATAATTGCAAAAGGGTTTTCTAATGATCAATTAGCCTTTTAAAATGATAAACTTAGATGAACTAAACAACGTGCCATTGGAACACAAGAGTGATGGTTGCTGATAATGGGCCTCCACACCAATGTAGATATTCCATTAAAAGTCAGCCGTTTCCAGCTACAATAGTCATTTATAATATTAACAATGTCTACACTGTATTTCTGATCAATTTGATGTTATTTTAAAGGACAAAAAATGTGCTTTTCTTGGGTTCGTGCCAAGGCTCTGTCGTAACCGGCCGCGACCGGGAGGTCCGTGGGGCGATGCACAATTGGCATAGCGTTATCCAGGTTAGGGAGGGCCTGGCCGGTAGGGATATCCTTGTCTCATCGCGCACCAGCGACTACTGTGGCTGGCCGGGCGCAGTGCGCGCTAACCAAGGTTGCCAGGTGCACAGTGTTTCCTCCGGCACATTGGTGTGGCTGGCTTCCGGGTTGGATGCACACTGTGTTAAGAAGCAGTGCGGCTTGGTTGGGTTGTGTATCGGAGGATGCATGACTTTCACCCTTTGTCTCTCTCGAACCCGTACGGGAGTTGTAGCGATGAGACAAGATAGTAGCTACTAACAATTGGATACCACGAAATTGGGGAGAAAAAGGGGGTAAAATTTAAAAAAATTAAAAACATTTTTTTTTTGCTTTTCTTTCAAAAACAATTACATTTCTAAGTGACCCAAAACTTTTGAACGGTAGCGTATATAAATCATAACATTCCACCCATGAGGCCACTAGTCATTTGACTGCATGAATGAGCTACAGCAGGGTATTTGATTTAAACGTAAAATGTTAGGTTCTCTGTTAGGTTTATAGTAGCTTTATAGAAGCTTTTAGGTCGCCTTTGTCAGTGTCTTCTCTCTCTTTGTCTCTCTCTCTCTCTCTCTCTCTCTCTCTCTCTCGCTCTCTTTCTCTTTCTTCTCTCTCTCACCACCTGCTCTGATTTCTAGATGTTCTTAATTGGTTTACTAAATCTTTCCCCCTTTCAAATACTATACATCAAATACTTCCTGAGTACACTGCACAGAGGCCATGTCCGCTTCAAAGTTAAACTTCAGGTGGCTTTGCCAGACTACCCATCATGCATCGCACCTTTATGCCCTTAAATGCCCTCCTTTTAACTGGCTCAACACCACTCCGCTGACTAGGTTATAAACAGAGAGAGGAGGAGAGAGGAGAGTCTCTGATAGATAGATAGAGAATGTTTAAAAGGACCAATATAGGAGACAAGAGAGAAAGAGAAAGCTAGTGAAGAAGATAGAAAGTGTTGGAGGGAGAGAGAGAGAAAACGAGACAGAGAAAGAGGGGGAGAAAGAGAGAGAAAGAGACATCTCTTTGAGTTGGATAGCAGATCATTAGGCTAGTCAGCTATATTATTGATCCCTTTCAATTCCCTGACGTAAGATTGTTGTAGTGGTCAGAGAATAATCTCACCAAACCAAAGCAATCAGTTATATCACTCGGCATGTACAGTGCATTCAGAGAGTATTAAGACCCGTTGACTTTTTCCACATTTAGTTACGTTACAACCTTATTCTAAAAATGTATTCAATTGTTTATTTTTTTATCATCAATCCACACCAATACCCCATAATGACAAAGCAAAAATATTAAAAATAAATAAATATTTTTCCTAAGAAAAAATAATAAACTGAAATATGATTTTTACATAAGTTTTCAGACCCTTTACTCAGTACTTTGTTGAATAACCTTTGGCAGCGATTACAGCCTTTAGACTGTATGATGCTACAAGCTTGGCACACCTGTATTTGGGGAGGTTCTTCCATTCTTCTCTGCAGATCCTCACAACCTCTGTCAGGTTGGATGGGGAGTGTCGCTGCACAGCTATTTTCAGATCTCTCTAGAGATTTTCAATCGGGTTCAAGTCCGGGCTCTGGCTGGGCCACTCAAGGACATTCAGAGTCTTGTCCCGAAGCCACTTCTGTGTTGTTTTGGCTGTGTGCTTACCGTCATTGTCCTTTTGGAAGGTGAGCCTTCACCCCAGTCTGGAGCAGGTTTTCAGCAAGGATCTCTCTGTACTTTGCTCCATTCATCTTTCCTTCGATCCTGACTAGACTCCCAGTCTCTGCCACTGAAAAACATCCCCACAGGTTTCCTTCAGGCGTGACGCTTGGCATTCAGGCCAAAGAGTTCAATCTTGGTTTCATCAGACCAGAGAGTCTCATATCTCATGGTCTGAGAGTTCTTTAGGTGCCTGTTGGGAAACTCCAAGTGGACTGTCATGTGCCTTTTACTGAGGAGTGGCTTCAGTCTGGCCACTCTACCATAAAGGCCTGATTGGTGGAGTGCTGCAGAGATGGTTGTCCTCCAGGAAGGTTCTCCTATCTACACAGAGGAACTCTGGAGCTCTGTCCCAGTGACCATCGGGTTCTTAGTCACCTCCCTGACCAAGGTCCTTCTCCCCCGATTGCTCAGTTGGTGAGTCTTGGTGGCTCCAAACTTCTTCCATTTAATAATGGAGGCCAATTTGTTATTGGGGACCTTCAATGCTGCACTATTTTTTTGGTACCCTGCCCCAGATCTGTGCCTCGACACAATCCTGTCTCGGAGCTTCCTTCGACCTCATGGCTTGGTTTTTGCTCTGACATGCGCTGTCAACTTTGGGAGCTTATATAGACAGGTGTGTGCCTTTCCAAATCATGTCAATGGATGATCAATGGAAACAGGATGCACCTTAGCTCAATTTTGAGTCTCATAGCAAAGAGTCTGAGTACTTATATAAATAAGATATTCATTTAAAAAAATGTTTTATACATTTGTGAAAATGTCTAAAATCCTGTTTTTGCTTTGTCATTATGGGGTGTAGATTGATGAGAATAAGGCTGTAACGTAACAAAATGTGGGAAAAGTCAAGGGGCCTGAATACTTTCCGAATGCAATGTGTATGATGTTTTGCTACTTCTATTGTATGTTGGATAGCCTCAGTGTGTCACAAAGCCTTTCGCCTCAGACTGAAGAGATTTTTCAAGGTCTAAGACTTTCAGATATTACTCTAAAACACCCGAAACTTGGATGACAAATTCATTATTGGGAGAAAGACAGTCAGTAATTCATTAGTTCTAATGTCGGTCTCTCTTGGTTTGTGTTTGGATGAGTCAGTGTGAAAGGAAAGCGTATGTGTGGGTTTGAAAAACAGACCGCCATGCAAAGTCATTCACTCTCAGTCTGTATAGTACCACGGCTCCATTTCCATGGTGATACACACATACTTAAACAGGGCTTCCAGATTCTAACAGCTTGGTGGGTTATTTGACTGAGATCTTGTGGAATAGAAGACACTTTTGCTGCTTTTTTAGAAGTTAAAGGCCCACTAGACCTAGTGCACACTATTTCTGACCTGCTGTGTGCGCATGCCTGTGTGTGTGTGTGTGTGTGTGTGTGTGTGTGTGTGTGTGTGTGTGTGTGTGTGTGTGTGTGTGTGTGTGTGTCCCTCTCGAAGTGAGTCCCTCTTGAATTGAGTCCCTCTCTAATTGAGCCATAATGTGGACAGTACTTTTTTGCACCATTCTTTCATCAAGGTTTCATCATTAAACGGAGCCCTGTATAGCACCCTACAGTAGGTGTGCTGAGGCACTCTCAGATACTATATGTAACAGCTAGATTGTCTGTGACTGTCTAAAAGCACAACATTGTCAATAAATGGCAGTAGCTGATATGAATTCTGAACATGTAGAGGCTGTTATAGACTGAGAATGAGAAGTGTTTGGGGGCGAAGGGTGATATAGCCCTCTTTTACAGTATCTTTACCAATAGCAGTGGTGTAAAGTACTTAAGTAAAAATACTTTAAAGTACTTCTTAAGTAGGTTTTTTTGGTGTCTGTACTTTACTATTTATATTCTTGACAAGTTTTACTTTTATTTCACTATATTCCTAAAGAAAATAATGTATTTTTTAATCCATACATTTTCCATGTCATCCAAAAGTACTTGTTACATTTTGAATGCTTAGCAGGACAGGAAAATGACCCAATTCACGCACTTATCAAGAGAACATCTCTGGGAATCCCTATTGCCTCTGATTCGGTGGACTCATGAAACACAAAAGCTTCATTTGCAAATGATGTCTGCGTGTTGTAGTGTGAACTTGGCTATCTGTAAATAATACCAAAAACAGAAAATTGGGCCATCTGGTTTGCGAAATATAAGCAATTTTAAATTAGTTATACTTTTACTTGTACTTTTGATACTTAAGTATATTTTTTCAATTACATGTACTTTTGATACTTAAATATACTTAAAACCAAATACTTTTAGACTTTTACTCAAGTAGTATTTTACTGGGTGACTTTCACTTTTACTTGAGTCATTTTCTAGTAAGGTTTTTTTACTTTTTCTTTTTAAATATGACATTTGAGTACTTTTTCCACCACTGACCAATAAATGCTACTATATGTGTTAGCACATTCTTGTTCTCATAAATCTCTGAGCCAGTAAAATGTGTGAAAGCTGGTTGAGATCCAACATGATTTTGTTTGTACCGTGGCATGCCACAATTACATGGTCAACAACACCTGTTTGATAATATATTCTCTGCCTGATTTTACTGAGAGAGATGGGGGTAGAGGGGAGAGAGGGATAGAAAGAGAGAGAGATATGAGAGAGAGATATAGTAGATAAAGGGTGAGTGGGGTAGAGAAAAAGAGAGAGTGAGAGTGAGAGGCAGCGAATGAGAAAGGGAGGGGAAGAGAGGATCCAGAGCGTGAAAGAGGACATTAGTAATCTCCCCAGCTGTTCGTACTAACAAAGAGGATGTGCTGGCTCCTGTTCTTTTGTGTCAGTTTATCAGCATCTCTGATCTTATTTACAAAGCATCTGGTGGCCTGAGAGCCAGGGACAGGGACAGGGACAGACCCCCAGCCAGCATGTTCAGCCTTAGAGGAGAGGAGAGGAGAGGAGGACCGAGTCAGAGATATGGAGGATTATCTCTTATTATGGTCATGCTTCCATCACTCCATGTACCTTGTGCCACATTTCTGAGACTGCATCCCAATACTCCACAGACACACACGCGTGCACACACTCTCACACACACAAACACTCTCTCTCTCACACACAAAACACACACACACACATATACACACATATATACACACACACACACACACACACACACACACACACACACACACACACACACACACACACACACACACACACACACACACACACACACACACACACACACACACACACACACACACACACACACACACACCCTCCTGGTTTTAGCAGCAGTGGTCCTTCCCCCTCTATACCTCCCTCTCTCCTGTAGCCAGTGTGTATCCAGGCACGTCAGGCTTTGAGCCTATCTCACACATCAAACACACTCACAGAAAGGCCTTATCAGAGTGGAAAAGATACTAATCCTTACCTCCAGAGACTGATCCAGTGTTCGTCCACCCCTGTCCTCTCTCCAACCTAACAGGTGGAGCCCTATGTGATGTTCAAGAAGTCAGACAAGCCCCTTTACGGTAACGACCGCTTTGAGGGTTACTGCATCGACCTGCTGAGGGAGCTGGCTAGCATCCTGGGGTTCACCTATGAGTTGCGTCTGGTGGAGGACGGCCGCTACGGGGCCCAGGACGAGACCACGGGCCAGTGGAACGGCATGGTCAAGGAGCTGATCGACCACGTGAGTCTGGACCTACCTCACTACTCGGAAATTATCTATGTAAATGATTCAAGTTTAATTAATGAGGTGGTAAACAGCTAGAGGGCGTAGGAGGGAATGTATTTCGTCTGATGTGTGTGTGACAAGGGTTGGTATAGGTGCATTTTGTATGACAAACATGTTTTCGGCTTAGAGAGAGAGGGAGAGAGACAATGACAAAGAAATAGAGAGGTAGAGACAGAGAGGTAAAGAGAGATTGAGGGAGAGAGTGAGAGAGAGCAAGAGAGAGAGAGAGAGAGAGGTATAGAGAGACATCAGCTCTCTATAGCTTGACTTGTTTCCACCGCAGAGCTTATTAAAACAAACAAACACACATACACACCACACACACGCAAACACACACACACACACACACACACACACACACACACACACACACACACACACACACACACACACACACACACACACACACACACACACACACACACTCTCACACATACACACTGCCCACGGACTATATCATTAAGTTTGACAAAGTAAGACCAGGATTGTATAAGCTGTGCACAGGGAGGCAGAAAAATAACAGGCTCGCCACAGCCAATGCTCAATATCTGACCCCGTTAAATAACACTGCATCTCCCTCAACTGTGGTACACTGGACCGACGGCCATGTCTGTTTTGATCATGCGGAGGCTGAAGGGAGAGGGATCCCAGGGATTTTGACACACACAGGGCACAATTCCTGTGAGGTGATTGGAGCGTTGGCCGTTATGTAGATATAGACCCACCTATCAATTCAATTCAATTCAAGGGGCTTTATTGGCATGGGAAACATATGTTAACATTAGTGAGGTAGATAATATACATATATATATATATAAACTTTTTTAACAAATCAAAAACTGAAAAATTGGGCGTGCAAAATTATTCAGCCCCTTTAAGTTAATACTTTGTAGCGCCACCTTTTGCTGCGATTACAGCTGTAAGTCGCTTGGGGTATGTCTCTATCAGTTTTGCACATCAAGAGACTGAAATTCTTTCCCATTCCTCCTTGCAAAACAGCTCGAGCTCAGTGAGGTTGGATGGAGAGCATTTGTGAACAGCAGTTTTCAGTTCTTTCCACAGATTCTCGATTGGATTCAGGTCTGGACTTTGACTTGGCCATTCTAACACCTGGATATGTTTATTTTTGAACCATTCCATTGTAGATTTTGCTTTATGTTTTGGATCATTGTCTTGTTGGAAGACAAATCTCCGTCCCAGTCTCAGGTCTTTTGCAGATTCCATCAGGTTTTCTTCCAGAATGGTCCTGTATTTGGCTCCATCCATCTTCCCATCAATTTTAACCATCTTCCCTGTCCCTGCTGAAGAAAAGCAGGCCCAAACCATGATGCTGCCACCACCATGTTTGACAGTGGGGATGGTGTGTTCAGGGTGATGAGCTGTGGTTGCTTTTACGCCAAACATAACGTTTTGCATTGTTGCCAAAAAGTTCAATTTTGGTTTCATCTGATCAGAACACCTTCTTCCACATTTTTGGTGTGTCTCCCAGGTGGCTTGTGGCAAACTTTAAACAACGCTTTTTATGGATATCTTTAAGAAATGGCTTTCTTCTTGCCACTCTTCCATAAAGGCCAGATTTGTGCAATATATGACTGATTGTTGTCCTATGGACAGAGTCTCCCATCTCAGCTGTAGATCTCTGCAGTTAATCCAGAGTGATCATGGGCCTCTTGGCTGCATCTCTGATCAGTCTCCTCCTTGTATGAGCTGAAAGTTTAGAGGGACGGCCAGGTCTTGGTAGATTTGCAGTGGTCTGATACTCCTTCCATTTCAATATTATCGCTTACACAGTGCTCCTTGGGATGTTTAAAGCTTGGGAAATCTTTTTGTATCCAAATCCGGCTTTAAACTTCTTCACAACAGTATCTCGGACCTGCCTGGTGTGTTCCTTGTTCTTCATGATGCTCTCTGCGCTTTTAACGGAGCTCTGAGACTATCACAGTGCAGGTGCATTTATACGGAGACTTGATTACACACAGGTGGATTGTATTTATCATCATTAGTCATTTAGGTCAACATTGGATCATTCAGAGATCCTCACTGAACTTCTGGAGAGAGTTTGCTGACCTGAAAGTAAAGGGGCTGAATAATTTTGCACGCCCAATTTTTCAGTTTTTGATTTGTTAAAAAAGTTTGAAATATCCAATAAATGTCGTTCCACTTCATGATTGTGTCCCACTTGTTGTTGATTCTTCACAAAAAAATACAGTTTTATATCTTTATGTTTGAAGCCTGAAATGTGGCAAAAGGTCGCAAAGTTCAATTGGGCCGAATACTTTCGCAAGGCACTGTATATATATATATATATATATATATAATGCTTCGAGTCATAGAACCAGAGTACTGTAGATGCACCTGGATACATTCAGTTGACATAGGACCTATTCATGAGCTACATGAACTGATCTAAATCGTATTGCGTCACGTCATTTGGCCTTAAATGACATGGAACGGATATAGACAGCCTACCTCGACTACAGATGATGTCCTGTTAAATATCAGAAATAGTTCTTCATACATTATTGTGGCTGGGACCAAACCACCTCATTCAATCTAGATTGATGTATGACAACCTTGATGGTGACAAACAGGATATTTCATTGTGAAATGATGTTGCTGACCTTGCTGTCAGTGTTTAGCATGTACCTGTGTCACAATGGAGCTGCAGATTGATCAACCACACAGAGGTTTAACCCCACATAGAGAGACTGGATTGGTTGGGACGTTTCGGATGTGATTGAAAGGTCAAGTTCAACATACTGTCTTAACATGAAAGAAGGACTCACACTCTGAGCCATGGCAGAGGGATACATATGGATGGAATATGAGTGATGAGGCTGTGGAAGAATAAAGATAAAAAAGTAGAACCCCTGATTCGGTGTTGTGAAGAAATAGGGTTGTTATGAAATAACAACTAAATATGATCCTCTCTGATCAGAGACACAATATAAAATGTAGATGTCCGTGTTCTTATGAGTATGGCGATGGTTGAACATTATCTTATTTTCTGCGAACAATTTCTTCCATCGCTCACGCCCTCCCTCCTCTACCCAGACATTCCTCTGCCCTAGTGACTGTGGTCGATAGGACCATCCATCCTCTGGGATAGAGGGAGGGGGGGTTGCCTTAGTTTAGGATCAATGTCAGACAAGGAAAGGATCTATGTGAGATGGAGGCATAGAAAGAGCGTATAAAAAGGGAGGGAGGTTGTGAGGAGGAGCGAGCGAGAGAGAGATGGAGAGAGGGAGAGAGAGAGGGAGAGAGAGAGAGAGAGAGAGAGAGAGAGAGAGAGAGAGAGAGAGAGAGAGAGAGAGAGAGAGAGAGAGAGAGAGAGAGAGAGAGAGAGAGAGAGAGAGAGAGAGAGGGAGAGAGAGAGAGACAGAGAGAGGGAGAGAGAGAGAGAGAGAGAGAGAGAGAGAGAGAGAGAGAGAGAGAGCTAGAAGGGCTCTAAATTTCCACCTAAGTGCCTTGGGACAGACTCTGTGATGTGTAAAGGCACTGTTTTCTTAATTTGATTGGCTCTAAACGCTTCCTGCGTCTCTGACTTACAGCCTATCCTTCTTCCCTTTTATGTTGTCTGTTGACAGAAAGCTGATCTGGCAGTGGCTCCCCTGGCCATCACCTACGTGAGGGAGAAGGCCATCGACTTCTCCAAGCCCTTCATGACACTGGGGATAAGTATCCTCTACCGCAAGCCCAACGGAACCAACCCTGGGGTCTTCTCCTTTCTCAACCCCCTCTCACCCGATATCTGGATGTATATTCTGCTGGCTTACTTGGGTGTCAGTTGTGTGCTGTTTGTCATAGCCAGGTAACATGTCAGTTCCAGTGATCACCGAAAATTCATTCACACACTATTATATGCCAACGTCTTAATTATTTAACCTTGCTCCATCTGACTAACAGGATAACCTCTCTGTGAGTATGTTACGATCTTGACACTAAGTGGACGATATCTGATAGTTTATCGTCAACTACTTACTCAGATGACACAGACTTTATAACCAAGCCCCATACTGAAAAACTCAGAAAAACATTCACTCAAACTTTTTATAATGCAACCAACTTTGAAGAAAAAGGTGCATAGATAAAAGTCTATATATCTGGGGAAAGTAGATTTTCCAACACACGAAGACAGTTCCCTATGGTTCCCTTTCAGCCTTCTCTCCCAGTATAACGGAGGGAGGGCTGAGTGTTCCCTATCGGCAGGCTGCTCTAGAGAGGCAGCAGGCAGCTGCTGTTAAGTGATTCCTGGGAAGTCTCTGTGTCTCCACACATACCTGCTATTCCCTGGTCTGCCACAACTATCTGCTGCTCAGGAGATAATGCACACAAACACAAACCTTACGATCAGAAAAGTTAAACCAGCCATTTCAGGACTGTGTGTGTGCGGTATGTGTGTATGTGGGGTACCAGTCAAAAGTTTGGACACACCTACTCATTCCATTTTCTACATAGTGAAGACATCAACACTATGAAATAACACACATGGAATTGTGTAATAACCAAAAAAGTGTTAAACAAATCAAAATATATTTTATATCTGAGGTTCTTCAAAGTAGCCACCCTTTGCCTTGATGACAGCTTTGCACAATCTTGGCATTCTCTCAACCAGCTTCACCTGGAATGCTTTTCCAACTTATGCTTGGCTGCTTTTCCTTCACTCTGCGGTCTAACTCATCTTAAACCATCTCAATTGGGTTGAGGTCGGGTGCTTGTGGAGGCCAGGTCATCTGATGAAACACTTCGTTATATTGATATATATAAAATAAAGAAAAACCATTGAGTGAGTGCAGTAGGTGTGTCCAAACATTTGACTGGTACTGTATGTGTGTATGTATGTGTGTGCTCGTTGGTGTGAGCGGCTGCTGCCTCCCTGTTGTCTCCAGTGTCTCGAAGTCACTACTGTCTTTTCTTTTCTCCACCTTGCCTCAAACATACCGGGTCATATAATCTACATAGGAATAATATCAGCACAGTAAGAACCTGCTAGTTATGACAGTGACTTAGAAAAAGGACAGAGGTGGTTGACAATTTAAAAAGCTTGATCATTTGTAAGGTTGATCACTTGTTTGTCCAGTATAGAGAGAGTGGGGTTTTTGTAGGATTATTGGAGAACTGAAGAGAGGGTATGAAGAGTGAGGATTTTATGTTTGTTGTCAGGAGGCGAGGTCAGCTGCTGTGTGTTAGATCTTGAGGTCAGCTGGTGTGTGTTAGATCTTGAGGTCAGCTGGTGTGTGTTAGATCTTGAGGTCAGCTGGTGTGTGTTAGATCTTGAGGTCAGCTGGTGTGTGTTAGATCTTGAGGTCAGCTGGTGTGTGTTAGATCTTGAGGTCAGCTGGTGTGTGTTAGAACTTGAGGTCAGCTGGTGTGTGTTAGATCTTGAGGTCAGCTGGTGTGTGTTAGATCTTGAGGTCAGCTGGTGTGTGTTAGATCTTGAGGTCAGCTGGTGTGTGTTAGATCTTGAGGTCCGCTGGTGTGTGTGTTGTCAAACTCATCAGGATTAGTTTATTGGCAAGTTATCAGCATCTGAACCTGTGCACACATTGGGTCAGCATAGCCCTCTGATACCTAATAACTGGCTGTGTCTGAAATGGCACCATATTTCCTATATAATGCACTACTTTTGGTCTGGGCCCATGGAGCTCTGGTCAAAAGAAGTGCACTATATAAGGAATAGGGTGCCATTTCAGATGCAGTCACTGGTCCACTGGTGGAGAATAGGGACAGTCCTGTAGGAACTTTAGCATAACATTTACAGAGAACGTGTCAAGGCTATGGGAAACTGGTAAAAGGAGTCAGGCGCAGGAGAGCTGAGATGCGTGGACAAGGTATTTAATACAAGATATCACCAGTATAAACACAATACTATGGTGCTGGAAAAATACCGGTACCACAAAACAAACGTCCGTAATAACAAAACCCGGCAACAAAATACCAGCCGTCAGTAACAGCCTGAACCATAAAACAAACACGCACACAAACATGGGGCAAACCAGAGGGTTAAATAATGAACATGTAATGGGGGAATTGAAAACAGGTGTGTAAAAAAACAAAGACAAAACAAATGGAAAATGAAAAGTGGATCGGTGATGGCTAGAAGGCCGGTGAAGTCGACCGCCGAATGCCGCTCGAACAAGAAGAGGGACTCCGGCGGAAGTCGTGACAGAACGCTAACATTTTATTGAAATATTCAATCACGATGTAGTGGAGAAGATTTAAATGTCATTTCGCGTTTACATGTGATAAACTGTTTTGTGTTGATATTTTATTTTGATGGATACCATATTGGTTAATATGATTTTTGACCAGTAGTAGTACATTTCATTCTTATATTGTCATCTTGACCTTAGAGGCTGGATATTATTATTGAAATAAGAGCAATGGCATTGTGGATGGAGTAATGCTAAGCAAAGTACGTTTTCAGTCTCGGGAGAGACGAAGGTAGAGAGACATGCGTCCTCCAATACACAACCCAACCAAGCCGCACTGCTTCTTAACACAGTGTGCATCCAACCCGGAAGCCTGCCGCACCAATGTGTGAGAGGAAACACCGTGTACCTGGAAACCTTGGTTAGCACGTACTGCGCCCGGCCCGCCACAGGAGTCGCTGGTGCGCGATGAGACAAGGACATCCCTACCGGCCAACCCCTCCCTAACTTGGGCGACGCTAGGCCAATTGTGCGTCGCCCCACAAACCTCCTGGTCGCGGCCGGTTATGACAGAGCCTGGGCGCGAACCCGGAGTCTCAGATGGCACAGCCCTTAACCTCTGCGCCACCCGGGAGGCCTTCACATTTACATTTTAGTAATTTAGCAGACGCTCTTATCCAGAGCGGCTTACAGTTATTGTGTTCATCTTAAGATAGCTAGGTAGGACAACTACATATCACAATCGTAGTATGTATGCCTTTATTCAATAAAGTAGCAAAGTCAGAGCCTGTAAGAGGGAAAAAAGGGAAGTACCAGTGTTAGTTCACAAAATGTTTTGTGTGTGTGGGGGGGGGGGGTGAGTACTCAGGTTGGGGTGTAGGGTTTGATCATCAGAGCCTGAAAGTAGAGAGGGGCAGTTCCTCTTGCTGCTCCATAGACAAGCACCATGGTCTTGTATCTCTCCCCTTGATCTGGTTGCTCTCACCTGACTAGGGCCGGCATTTGAGGCACGCTGGAGAAGAAGACAAAGAAAAGTTGATGTTAACTCTAAGACTTTTGGGGGAGCGTAACTCTTTCAGTTGTACACCCAAAACAGTTTTACAGTTAATACACGTGTGTTTTCCAATGTTACTGGCGATATGATCACACAAGAGAATAAAACGCTGCAACTGGCATCTAAGTTGGTTCAGAATATGCACCTATCTTTTTAAATGATCACAGTAAGTAAGTGTTGTTGGGTAAGTGTTCAAATGTCCCTTTCACTCTGTTTAGACACTAGGCATGGTAGGGCTTCGTTAGCATGCATGTACTGTACAGTGTAGTTGCACAAATCTCAGTCGTTCTCTGGAAAGGTGACTAAGCTTACTGCACATATATATATGTGTGTACACATTTTATCTATGTATGCTTGTGTGTGTGCTTTGTATGTGTGAGGATGGTTTATGCTAATCTGTGTGTGTGTGTGTGTGAGTGTGTGTGTGTGTGCTTTGTATTTGTGAGGGGGTTTATGCTAGTGTGTGTGTGTGTGTGTGTGTGTGTGTGTGTGTGTGTGTGTGTGTGTGTGTGTGTGTGTGTGTGTGTGTGTGTGTGTGTGTGTGTGTGTGTGTGTGCGTGCGTGCGTGCGTGCGTGTGTGTGTGTGCGTGTGCGTGCGCGCGTGTGTGTGTGTGTGAATGCTGTATGGTGACATTATAAGGACTGGTTTAGGCTCCCCCTAGGCAAACTGATCTACATGCCATATTTAGAAACACTGTCAGGATACAGTGGGAAAACCACGACATTACTATATTCACATGATTTAATAAGTTACCCTTCTCATATCACCAGCTGTTGTTGTTTTTGTTGTTGTTGTGTTAGGTGTTGTTGTTGTTGTGGTAGGCGTTATTGTTGTTGTTTTCCTCTAATATCTTCCCTACGCTGTTCCTTCTTCCTTTGTTATGTAGGTGATGAAATGAAACATCTGAAACAGTCTCCCACCTCCACACCATCTCTGTGCATTATCGCCTTGTTACAGTTTGGGGAATCTAATTTCCTACCTCCTCCTTATCAAATGAAATTTAAAATGATAAAAACTTGCAGAGGAGCGAATGAGCTCTCTTATCGTCAACAATTTACCCAAACATTTATGCAGGATTCTCTCTCTTTCTGTCGGCCAATCTTTTAATTATGTGGTCTGCGTCTATTGTTACATCCTGTTGTCACATGCTTGGTGGATAGAAGACTGCCTCAATATAACACAGTCTCTCGTTCGTTTGTGTTACTGGGAAACAGAGTCCATCATTTGCTCAATACACAGTCTATCACCATCTGCTTCGTTAACTGCAACATGTTACAACATGCTTGTATAACAGGCACATTTCCTATCCCTTATTCTATCTACATTTGTAGAAGGGGAACGGATGTAATGGAATTTCAATTAGACTCTTCTGCATTTCTCCTCCATTACTACAATGAGAGTCTCAGTATGCTCTCAAAAGCCCCATGTAAAACAATTTGTCGGCCTCTCAATGCTACACTACAGATATAGATTTTTGATCATCCTGGAAATAGAAGCTTTTCTGATTGGTTGCATGGTTTGTGTATAGACAGACATATATAAATATATTTTTTCAAGGCGTATGGAATAATCTACGTCAACAGCCCCAGCTGTTGATGCTTGGAAGGTTCATATAAAGCCTATAGAGATATAGAGCCTTGTCTTTTCCCCAGTCATTTAGAATTGAAGAGACGAGACCTGCAACAGCCCCTTTCTAGCGCTCTCTCTGTGTTCATTCTTCTCCCCTGACATTGGTGTTATCAGGCATATCATCTGTTGAGTTTTCTGCAGGATGATCCTATAAAATGATAAAAGCCTGCCATTGTTTCTTCTCTGCTGCTGTTCCCTTCTTGCCTGCCTGTCTGCCCTCCACCCTCTCCCTCTCCCTCTTCCTCTCTCTCCGCTCAGCGGTGACCTTACTCAAAATTTCTCCCTCTGCGGCTCTGATGACCTGAGATAACGTAAGGGCGGTGTAATTGGATCAAAGTGACAGCTAACTGAACGGGATGGGGCTGGCGGAGTGGCCGGGCAGCGCCACCTTCAGAGGCAGGTTAAGCTGCTGCTAGTGGTTCTCGTCGTACGGCGATGAGAATGTTTTAATTTTCCCACCGCGGTGAGGTAACTCCCTGCCTCTTACCCCACCCTCTCCTCAGGCCAGCTACGGATGTAGGATGACAAGCTGGCTCATCCGTGTTCTCATGCATGTTCCTGGCGTGTGGTAATTGGCTTTGCTCAGAGAGATCTCCACTAAGGGAGTCCAGCCGGGGGCACCAGTCACTAGTCACATACGTCTTGCCAAGGTCACAGTTCACATGAACACAATTTGGAATTGCAAACTGACAAGCAAGCAAATCTGGGGCAAATTGAGTAGACAAATTGATTTAGGGCCAAGGATTGTGTTAAAGCAAGGAATGGTGGGATCTAAAGACGTTCAGCGGCCTTGGAGCTGGACTAGAATAACCCCTTGAGTGTGACATGGGGGATAGGGAGCGTGCACTAACCACATTATATTGGCCAAGCCCATTATTCATGACATTGGTGCATGTTCTGATGCTGTCATATTATCAATACTGGAATATGTCTTAATGCTATCACCAATATGTAGCAATATATAGCTGTCACCAATATATAACTTTATATCTAAGCCACCAAGAAAAAAATGATACCAACCTGACAAGTAACCATGCTGGATTGTCTACTGTTTAATTATTTTTATGCAAAATCAAAAACATTTCCATTGGATATTATTGTGGAATTTGGAATTTTGGGAGTTTAAATGTTTCTAGAGAGTCAAGTCCACAGAACACATCCATCGACTATTCAATTTGATTAGTCATATACTTCAACCAGGGAAAAAAGAGGCCTGGCTTAAGATATTGCTCCTACGATTCCACAACTACAGCACAACCAAATGGGGTCAGGATGCTTAATTGTAGCCCAATCAACCTTTACTAATGTAATGTCACTTTTATTTAATGTGAATAAATGGGAAATCTCTTTGCTTGAGGAGTGAGCTGAGCTGAAGCTGAAGCAGAGCGGAGTGAGTGGGAGTGAGTACCGCACAGACAGACAGGCAGACAGATAGTCAGGCAGACAGGCAGTCAGACAGGCAGGCAGGCAGGCAGGCAGACAGACAGGCAGGCAGGCAGGCAGGCAGGCAGGCAGGCAGGCAGGCAGGCAGGCAGGCAGGCAGACAGACAGACAGACAGACAGACAGACTCCAGGCAGGATGTCAGACGAGCAGGCAGTCAGACAGACAGGCAGACAGACAGAAGGGCAGTCAGACAAACAGACAGGCAGTCAGGCAAGCAGGCAGGCAGGCAGACAGGCAGGCGTGATGGGAAGGAACTATTTGATGTATTTGATGTGTTGAATGTTAATGCCATCTGTAGATTATTATTAAGGATTATTAATGCTTTTCTCAAGTGACAATTACATTATTTTCTGATCCCATCGATTGAATTCTGGAGTAATTTGCCTTTGATATGAGCATGTCAACATGAACAGTGTGTTTTGGGCTGACAAGTGGTGAGAAGACGTTCCATAGTCCCACGGGCTGTTTAAATTCTTCATCTGTCATCTAGTTGAGATGATACAGTTGAAGAGATAATAACAAAGCAGACCTGAGTGACATATAAAGTGATGATGTCATTTTCCTCAGCTTTTGTTCATTTAACCGACATAAGCTCTAATTGATTAATTGTCCTAACAACAACTAAAATATATTAGCGTACAATAACAATTTCTAGCGTTACCTTGCAGGGCAATATATGTGGTATATTTTCCCAATATCAAGATGCAAATGTATCACATCTTGTTGTTGTGATCAATGACTAACTAACTTTTGTTTCTCTTCCCTATCTCTCCAGATAGGCCAAGTCAAGCCAGTACTGGTCTGTAACACTGTCTGTCTGTTCTATTAGTGCTGAACACAAGTGAAATAAACGTGTATATGTGTGTGTTCTCTGTCGATTGCCACAGGTTTAGTCCCTACGAGTGGTATAACCCCCACCCCTGCAACCCCGACTCAGATGTAGTGGAAAACAATTTCACCCTGCTAAATAGTTTCTGGTTCGGAGTTGGAGCTCTCATGCAGCAAGGTAGACGCCTCTGCCTGCCCCCCTTTAGCACACAGCCCACTATTTTCCTGGGGGAACAAACGTGCTCTTAACCAGGCCCACGACCATGCATGGGGGCCTCTGTGCATGTAGCTGGAAGCAGACTGACTGACTGGTTTGGTTGCGTCTGTCTGTCCACAGTGTGGTATGGATTGGCAGGGTGAGATCTTGAGATTGTGAATGATGAGCGTGATTGATTGATTGATTGATTGATTGGTGAATGAGGATAGGATAGCCAAGCCTTTTCCTCCCTGTTCATGCATCATCTCCCACCCTCTCCTATCTCCCATCTACTGTACCTCTCCTCTGTCCCCAACCCCACCCCACCTGCCTCCCTCCCTTCCCGAACAGGTTCCAGAACAGGTAAGTCCTATCCCCCATGTGCCAGAAGGTAAAGAGCGAGGTGCAGAGAGAGTTGAGAGAATGAGAATGAGAGTTAAAACAGTGTGCTGTCTCTTAGCCTGCCTCAGTCTGGTTTTGTTTCCTTCTGCCAAACCGATGCCATATCTTCTCAACTAGTGTCTGCGTCTTTAGATTGAGAAAAGCAAAAAAAAAAAAGGAACTGCGGTACGGCATCACATTAAATGAAATGGAATGATTTCATTTAGACTTGTAATATCGACTGAGACTGCATGCCAAGACCAGATATGTTGCATTTTGTAATACATATTTTTTTACCTTCTCTGAGTAATGCAACATATTTGAAAGTTGCGTTAGTTACGGTACTGTAGCGATGACGACAGGAAGGTCTGCAGCATGGTTAAAACGGCCTGGGTCTGCCCTGCATCTGATCTGGACCATGGAATGGAACATAGAGGGGACTGACTTTCCTAAGCAAAGTTCTGTCCAGATATGTATCTTTTGGACAACATTTTTTTCCTGGCCGTTGTTGATGGCTGGTTGCATGCAATGAGTTAGCATGCAAGCCTTCATTTAAATGAAGTTGATTGAGTGATTATTTTGCAGGTATAATTGTTGTAGATTTGTATACTGTGATTTGTAAGAGTGAGTTTTAAGAAAAATTACACATTGAAATTGACAAAATGTTACGGTTAGATCTCTTGGGACTCTAATCCACCTTGTGCAGGTGGGTATAATGAAGTTACCCATTTGGGTAGGTTTTTCCCCTTTGTATTTGTGTTAGGCAATTCTACATATTGCACAGGTTAAAGATGCATCATGGCTTGATAAATGTTAGCTCCTGTATGGGCCGTGTTAAATGTGTAATGGATATTCTAGAGCTTGCTAGAATGTTTTCATAACTGTGTCAAGGGTCTGTCAGGGTATCTGATGTAGTAAAGTATGCTGTAGAATATACTGTAACTGTCAATGTAACAGTGTTAAGTCCTGTAGTTGAGAAGATGTGGCTGTAGGGCAGAAGGGTTTTAGGGGACGAGACTGAGACAGAGGAGCACACTGTGCCTGCCTGCATGGCGTCTGTGTGATGACCACACTGGCCTACACTGTAGAGAGGCTCCCCTGCTCCCGCGGCTTGGCCCCGCCCCCAGAAAACTGTGGGATGTGCAGTTTGGACATGACGTTACCTTGGGTACATGACAGTCAGCCCCAACCAGGTTCAGTTGCTTTGGCTCTGACTCGCTCCGCTCCCGGGCGGTCGGTGTGTCACATAGAGTTGAATGGCCTCAACGGGGTAAGGTCTCTGAGCTGGTAGACAGTGTTGTTCCACTGGAACACAAAGCTGTCTCTGTTTTTCCTGGTCATGTCATGTGTCTCTACTGTGTCTTTTCTGAGTTTGTCTTTTTTCCTGAGTGCTTTGACCAATGAGCAGTGTGGTTTGCAAGGCATCCTGGGTAATGATGGTGTGGCTGTTGAATCATGTTACACTGTGTGTCTGGCTGGTGGGGGTGGGTGGGTGGGGGGGTGAGGATTATCAGGGAGAGTGAGAGGAGATATGGGAAGAGACATGTAAGAGTGGGGGGTGAGAAGATGTGAGGGTGGATGTGCGGAGCGGGTTGAGTGCAGTGTGTCTCTCTTTGTTCCCCTCCACAGTGCTCTCTCTGTCTCTTTCTCTCTCTCTCTCTTTCTCTCTCTCTCTCTCTCTCTCTCTCTCTCTCTCTCTGGTGGACAGGGCTTTGGGCATGAATTCAGATGTTACTGGACTGGTTGTCAGGTCTCTTTTCTCTCACCATATTTCTCCCTGAGTGACGGCTCACTGCCCGGACTGGGAGAATGTTATAAGAGGCACTGCAGAGGCAGAGTGAGATGAGTGGGAGATTGAGTCGCACCTAAGGAGAGAAGTGGAGTTCTTATACTCCTATCTTTCTCACAGTTCATCGCCTTTGAGAGAATGTGCGAGATCGCAGCTTTAAATTGCTACTTGAGGAGAATGATCTTCTCGCTGCACAGTCAGACCTCAATCAACGCCCCCAGAGGAAGACCTCACTCCACCCACTCACACAGGCCCCTCCTCAAGAACACACTAAAAGGCAAAAGTTCTGAATAGCATATAGCCTGGAAACTAACCATCTACATGGAGACATTTTGAGTCACATGTAAATCAACCATCTAGGGATTCAAAAGAGGAGAAGCTTTGGTGTATCAACAGTTTGCTCCAGTGTGAGTGAAAGCTAAAATAATATGCAGCCAGACCACACAGTAAAAGCCTGATTCAAACTGCCACCATGTGGCCGGATGCGCATCACAGGGCCAACCATGCATTGCCGCCCTAGATGCCCAGGGTGTGTGTGCGTGTATGTGCGTTTGTGCGTGCGTGCGAGTGTGTGTGCATGTGCGTGTTGTCTGTGACCCGGCGGGATGCCGAGGTCTGGGCTGGCCCTGGTCCTCTGGTGGTTGCTGCTGGGTCTCTCCTCTTGGCTCCAGGACCCTGCCGGGGCTGACCCCTCTCTCTGCTCCTCTCCTCTCGCCCCCGACCAGGCTCTGAGTTAATGCCCAAAGCCCTGTCCACCAGGATCGTAGGAGGCATCTGGTGGTTCTTCACCCTGATAATCATCTCCTCCTACACGGCCAACCTGGCTGCCTTCCTCACTGTGGAGAGGATGGAGTCGCCCATCGACTCAGCTGACGACCTGGCCAAGCAGACCAGGATAGAGTATGGAGTGGTGGAGGAAGGATCCACCATGACCTTCTTCAAGGTGGGTCACATAGGGCATGGAGCAATACTGGCCATCTATCAGTCTATTCATCTATCAACCAGGCCATCAAGCAATCACTCCATGTATTTGTGCATCTACTGTACAAGGATACATCAATCAGTCCACCAAATCATACAGTGTTGCACCACTAAAGGACACATGGTTAGAGAATAGAGGCAAATGTAAATGCATTTCAGATGAATTGTCAAAGAGCTCAAATGAATCTGTAGAACTCTAGTTCAACTGTAAAGCCACGCATAGCTGTTACGTCCACAGTAAATCTGTGATAGCTAGATATTCCCGGGACAATAGAATGGAGTGTTCCGGAATAAAGATTTGAACGTATAACATGTTGTCATGGGTTGGGTTACAGCTGTATTTCGTGCTGCCTGTGAAATTGGCTGCAGCGTGTTTTACAGCTACAGTACTGCATATTTAAGCAATAAGGCCCAAGGAGGTTTGGTATATGGCCAATATACCACGGCTAAGTGCTGTTCTTAACACGACGCAATGCGGAGTGCCTGGTGCCTGGACACAGCCCTTAGCCGTGGTATATTGGCCATATATCACACACCCCTGGGGTGCCTTATTGCTGTTATAAACTGGTTACCAGCGTAGTTATAACAGTAAAAATAACCCGTATACCCGTGGTATAATGTCTGAGATACCATGGCTTTCAGCCAATCAGCATTCATGACTCGAACCACCCGGTTTATAATAAAGTATAGCCTTTCTATGCGTTCATTCTCTCCAGATCTCTCCTCTCCAATCCCCTCAGTGGTTGATCATGTGGAATCACTGCAGCATATCAAGGCTATCTTATTAAGCCAGTAGTGTTTTAGGGTATTCTACAGTATTCTCTATGCACAAGATGTCCCTGCTGTGTCTCTCTGATTATTCTGCACTGTTTGTCTCTCGTATCGTATCCACACCGCCGCGATGCACGGACAGCTCTATGCCAGATGGAGGGAAAATCTGTCTCTCCCAGGCTGCTGCAATGGATCTTTATGGCTTCTGGTGTTTCTTTATTTTCACACTTCATTTCTATAACCTTTTTATGTGTGGGGTGTGTGTGTGTGTGTATGTGTGGTGTGTGAACACATTCTCAAAAGACACATACACATGAAAACACATGCATACTCTCTCTCTCTTTAATTAACAGATATACATATTTATGTGCATGCAAACACACACACACACACACACACACACCAGTTAATTACTGTAGCTAATATGGCACGGTGACAGCGAATCTTTAAACAGTATTTTTACCATTCCGTAACAAATGACTGAAAACAACAGTTGGCATAAGGGAGCGCATACAGTCTGTTCTGGTGGAGAATGTTACTTATGCTGACATCCCATTGCAACAATGGGAAATGTAATTGAAAAATAATTAAAATAAAGCAAAGTATTGTTCAAATCAAATCCAATTGTATTTGTTACATGCGCTGAATACAACAGGTATCTTGCAGTGAAATTTTTCGACCTGTTGTATTCGGCGCATGTAACAAATACAATTGGATTTGATTTGAACAATATTTTGTTTTGCTTTAATGATTTTTCAGTTTGATTTTTGTTTGTTGCCAACATCCAAAATATTTCAGATTTTAGCTTGTGCGTCAGAAGAGTGGCACAGGAGGTCAAACAATCTCTTTCACTGTGTGAAGTTTAGAGTCATCTGGTCATCAGATGGATTATATCTACAGATGTAGAGGAGCCGACTGAATGACCATTTCTCTGAAAGGCATGATTCTAGTGTCCCCTCATAGACCGAGGTTACTGTTTGATTGATTGATTGATGGATTGATGGATAGATGGATGTTTTGACCAAAATTATTGAGTCCTCATCGATTCAGCGTTGTTCTCCGTACTGTAGACATTCAGATGGCCATCGTCGGTCCTTATTGCTTTTTTTAAAATATATTTTTTAAGATATAAGTTATTTTCTTTTATAAACAATACAAAACATACACATACAAATGACAACATCATACAAACATAAACTACATTCCCCAAACCCAGACCCACTAAGACACTCCCCCCTCTCCATCAACTACATCCCCACTACCCAGACCCACTATCACACACCTCCATCTCCATCAACTACATCCCCCTGACCCAGACTCACAAGCACACACCCCCATCTCCATCAACTACACCCCCATACCCAGACCCACAAGCACACACCTCCATTTCCATCAACTACACCCTCCTACCCAGACCCACTAGCACACACCTCCATCTCCATCAACTACACCCCCTACCCAGACCCACTAGCACACACCCCCATCTCCATCAACTACACCCCCCTACCCAGACCCACTAGCACACACCCCCATCTCCATCAACTACACCCCCCTACCCAGACCCACTATCACACACCCCCACTCCACCAACTACACCCTCCTACCCAGACCCACTTGCACACACCCCCACTCCATCAACTACACCCTCCTACCCAGACCCACTATAGCACACACCCCCATCTCCATCAACTACACCCCCCCTACCCAGACCCACTTGCACACACCCCCATCTCCATCAACTACACCCCCCCTACCCAGACCCACTATCACACACCCCCACTCCATCAACTACACCCTCCTACCCAGACTCACTAGCACACACCCCCATCTCCATCATCACTTTCGCCACGCGGCCTAAAACTGCACCATTTTGTGTCTCTTTATAGGTCAAGCACTTTCAATATTTAAATAATACATTTAGATTTCCATTTTGTTAATGATGGCAAATTGATTGATTTCCACGTTTTTGTATACCTTTTTTCAAGATGCGTGATGAGAAGAGAATCATCCAACCCATCGGGTATCTCACTACACCCCCATATGCCATGTCTTGAAATATGCAGACAAACGGATTAAAAGTTTGATTGTAATACTTCCGAGAGCAAAATTTGTAGCTCCGCACACAACTTCCGGAACCTTATAGCGGTCCCAGAAAGTATTGATTATTGAGTCATTATTAGTTTTACACTTCAGACGTGACTCTGCTGTTGTGCTGTAGAATTTTTGAATTTTCTCTCTTACATTCGATACATTAATTTATACTGAATTAAGCATGCATTTTTGTTAACTGTAATTTTGTTAGTTATGCTCCAACTTTCCCTCCATCTTATGCCAACATCATTTTTTTTAAATATTTTTTCTAAGAGATTGTGAGTTGGATATGCTCTCTGCAAGGTTTTGTCTTCCCTACCATGATGAACATCATGTTCTGGCACAAATAATACTCCTTCAAGGCTGCTCTGCTGTCCAAGATATTTAAATTCAATATTTTGTGATATGTAACTTCTACGTTGCATGGATTTGAAACTACATTGGTCAGTCCAAAATTACTTTTGAATTCTGTCACGGAATGACATGTATTTCCTTTAACCAAGTCATTTACACTTTCTGTGCCTTTAGTTTTCCATGTGGACCAATTTATTGGTGAATTTTGAAAAACTATCCAAGGATTGTTCCATAAGGTTGTGTTTTTAGTAAGTGGTATTGGTTCTTGTAGAATACGCTTCATTTTCTTCCATGTTGTTATAATGTTCTTAACTATGAAGTTGTTAATAGAACATTTAGCTTTATCCTTTGACAATAGACATGTAAAAAGATTCTGGGGATGAGCACAAACATCTTCAATCTTCAATTGTTCCTCTTTAGTCCATTTAACTACATGTCACATGTAAAAGCCTTGGGTGGCGAGTTGATACAATTCCATGTCTGGAAGGTTAAAACCACCATCCGAATTAAGAAGATGTAAATCGTTCCTTTGTATTCTATGAATGTATTTGCCTGTATACAGTATTTTTAAGACCGAGTATACTTTAAAAAGAAATGTCTTAGTAATTGGTATTTCCGAAAATAGATACAAACGCTTTGCCAGCCATGCCTGTAAGATTTATGGGAAGACTATTCCATTTAATTAGATCTGCTTTCATATTGTTGACTAATGGAATACAGTTATCTTTATATATTTGTACTTTGTTGTCAGTTATTAGGCTTTCTAAGTATTTCATATTTTTTGTGGTCCGTTTTTGTGCCATTATTATTATTTTTTTGCACGTTAATTTATTTATTTATTTATTTTTGTATAATTCCATTTTTAGCAAAGGGGGCATTGAGTTTTCAATATTAACCAGTGATACTACATGACCAAAAGCATGTGGACACCTGCTTGCCGAACATTACAAAATCATGGGCATTAATATTTTTGTTTGTCCCCCTTTGCTGCTATAACAGCCTCCACTCTTCTGGGAAGGCTTTCCACTAGATGTTGGAACATTGCTGCGGGGACAAGAGCCACAAGAGCATTAGTGAGGTTGGGCACTGATGTTAGGCCTGGCTCGCAGTCTGCTTTCCAATTCATTCCAAAGTTGTTTGATGGGGTTGGGGTCAGGGCACTATGCAGGCCAGTCAAATTCTTCCACACCATTCTCGACAAACCATTTCTGAATGGACCTCGCATTGTGCACGTGGGCATTGTCATGCCAAAACAGGAAAGGGCCTTCCCCAAACTGTTTTCACAAAGTTGGAAGCAAAGAATCGTCTAGAATGTCATTGCATGCTGTGGAGTTAAGATTTCCCTTCACTGGATCTAAGGGACATTTTACATTACATTTACATTTAAGTCATTTAGCAGACGCTCTTATCCAGAGCGACTTACAAATTGGTGAATTCACCTTCTGACATCCAGTGGAACAGCCACTTTACAATAGTGCATCTAAATCATTTAAGGGGGGGGTGAGAAGGATTACTTATCCTATCCTAGGTATTCCTTGAAGAGGTGGGGTTTCAGGTGTCTCCGGAAGGTGGTGATTGACTCCGCTGTCATGGCGTCGTGAGGGAGTTTGTTCCACCATTGGGGGGCCAGAGCAGCGAACAGTTTTGACTGGGCTGAGCGGGAACTGTACTTCCTCAGTGGTAGGGAGGCGAGCAGGCCAGAGGTGGATGAACGCAGTGCCCTTGTTTGGGTGTAGGGCCTGATCAGAGCCTGGAGGTACTGCGGTGCCGTTCCCCTCACAGCTCCGTAGGCAAGCACCATGGTCTTGTAGCGGATGCGAGCTTCAACTGGAAGCCAGTGGAGAGAGCGGAGGAGCGGGGTGACGTGAGAGAACTTGGGAAGGTTGAACACCAGACGGGCTGCGGCGACCTGCAGGGACCTCTCCCTTACCATGAAAAACCGCCCAGACCATTATTCCTCCCACATCACAGTGGCACTACCCACAGCTGGCACTACTGTATGCATTGAGAAAGGTAGCGTTTGCCTGGCATCCGCCAAACCTAGATTAGTCTGTCAGACTGCTAGATGTTGAAGCGTGATTCATCACTCCAGAGAACACGTTTCCACTGCTCCAATGGCTGCAAGCTTTACACCACTCCAGCCGATGCTTGGCATTGCTCATGTAGATCTTAGGCCTGTGTGCAGCTGCTCGGCTATAGAAACCCATTTCATGAAGCTCCCAACGAACACTTCTTATGTTGACTTTGCCTCCACAGGCAGTTTTGAACTCTGTAGATCCGATGGCATTGCTCCAGATACAGTCAGGCCAAGCTCCTCCAATATCAGCTTGATTGGGTAGATAGAAATGTCCCCTTTTTCCTCGTCTTCTGGTAGGGACAATATTCTCATAATATTTTCTCACAATCTGTTTTCTAGCTGATCCAGTTCATCTTCTAAAGTTTGCACCTTTGTTTCCAGAAGGCCAATTTTGTTGTCTTGTTCATCCATGCTGCTGCCCTGTATATGCATATCTGACACGAAAGACTACTTTCGTTTCAAGCAAATCTGCTTTTTAAACAACAGATTGTAACAGTTTGTTTGTTTTGGTGAGCATTTAGATCATTTTAGCTATGTTTTCCGGGATATTTTTCAGCTGTTCGTTGCTCTCATTTGCATCTCTATGTTGTTCTTTGTCTTTTCCTCGAAGGGAAGCCATGGCTTGTTGGGTTTCAGTCTCTGCGTCACTTTACTCACAGATTGGTTCGCTGTTGTGTATAACTGACCGCTCACTCTCTGCCTGAGGATATATTGATCTAACGATTTCAGAAGCTTAATTTAAACTATGTTGTCTGGCTTCTACATATAATCATAGTTTTGACGGTACAAAACAGAGCTACTATCTCCCCATGCGTCCAGTCGGTAAACACATATGAGTCCTTTTCACTATTCAACAACAGGGAAAAAAAATAATCTTTGAGTAATATTGACTCGGACTTGTTCTGGAAAAATACATGGCTAATGGTGGCTGATTCTGAAAATGCCAGCATGGGGTAACTATCTGAAGCGTCTGAAATGCACATCTCTCACTCCTCTTTTCTCAGTTTTCCAGCCACGCCATTCTATCCATCCTCGACAGACTCCCGTTACAATACCACTGAATTATTCAAAAAGCACACACCGCTACCTAACATATCACGTCCTATTAAGGACCCTGGCAATGCTATTATTTCACCTCACTTATGTAAACCCTACGCCAGTGATGAGGAGCGAGATCGCCCTTGGTTATGGGGCTGAGTAGTTCTACATTAGCTGTAAGACGGCCGTCAAGGAGGAGAGTATGGCAACACCGGAATAATGATTTAAAGAGAAAAGCAGAAAGGGTTTATTGAGATGATGAGAGTGATACCTGCAGGAAGAGAGGAGAGGAGAGTGATCGAGGGAACATCAAGGGAAGACAGTAGGAAGAAAAGAGCAATAGAAGGGAAGGAGGAGGAGGAGGAGGGTGGGTGTTGTTCACGTTCCTCAGCCGACAGGCCTGTGCTGTATAGTATGTTGCTACATTCCTTCGGTTCAGCTGGATTCCCCTACTGTATCATCACAGCAATGATACTGTAATTCACCTTCCACAATCTACCCTCACAATTCAGCTAATTTGAACCCAAGATGATTTCCTGTCAGACTTTTATTTTCTCCCTTGCTTCTTCTTGCACAACCCTATTTGGTTCCAAGGACAACCCTTTTTGACTCCAGGGATAACCCCTTTTGGTTCCATGTGGAAACATTTTGAGTGTGAGAGGGAAATTAACATGTTTAGCTGTTTTGTTTAATATTAACAATTATACTTAACAAATAGTAAAGGGATGGTTTCTACACAAGCTCTCTCTTTTGGGGTTCCATGTAGAACCCTCTGTGGAATGGGTTCGACATGGAACCAAAAAAGGGTTATTCGAAGGGTTATCCTATGGGTCTAGCCGAAGAATCCTTTTAGGCTCTAGATTGCACCAATTTTTTCTAAGATTGTTTGGAAAGCCGTAAAAAAAGACAAGAGTTGGATGATTAAGCCTCGACTTCACACTGTTTCCCTCTGGTTCAAATGTAGAGTCTCTAATACTTTCCTCCAGTCCAGAGGGTGATGCTGTATCTAGCCTTCAGTCGAACCACTGCCTCTCAGGATGGCCTGGCTCTCTGGGTTATGCTAGCCCACAACTCCCAGAACCCTGACTGAGATGAGACACTTCCCTCTTCTCTTTTGTGTTGGTTGCCTCCATAGTACAGTTCATCTTTGCTTTGAAGCATCCTGGTATCTGTCACATACGTCCCAGCCAGCCCCATCACATCAAAAGCATTGTGATTTAGCTAGCAGAGAGGCAGATTGGGTTCTGTGGCTCCTCTCCTGGCTAGTTTCTGTGTGTGTGTGTGTGTGTGTGTGTGTGTGTGTGTGTGTGTGTGTGTGTGTGTGTGTGTGTGTGTGTGTGTGTGTGTGTGTGTGTGTGTGTGTGTGTGTGTGTGTGTGTGTGTGTGTGTGTGTGTATTTTAGGCTCTGCCCATTCACGAGCCTCTCCGGTCCATTCCATGCAGACATCTAACCCATCTGCAGTGAGGGTTTTTGCTGAGCAAAGCACAGCCAGTCTTACCTGAACTCATTCTGCCCTTCACCAGCCTCTCCTCTCCATACAGCCAGTCTTACCTGAACTCCCTCTGCCCTTCACTAGACTCTCCTCCCCATACAGCCAGTCTTACCTGAACTCCCTCTGCCCTTCACCAGCCTCTCCTCCCCATACAGCCAGTCTTACCTGAACTCCCTCTGCCCTTCACTAGACTCTCCTCTCCATACAGCCAGTCTTACTTGAACTCCCTCTGACCTTCATTTGCCTCTCCTCTCCATACAGCCCGTCTTACCTGAACTCCCTCTGCCCTTCACTAGCCTCTCCTCTCCATACAGCCAGTCTTACCTGAACTCCCTCTGCCCTTCATTTGCTTCTCCTCTCCATACAGCCAGTCTTACCTGAACCCCCTCTGCCCTTCACTAGCCTCTCCTCTCCATACAGCCAGTCTTACCTGAACTCCCTCTGCCCTTCACTAGCCTCTCCTCTCCATACAGCCAGTCTTACCTGAACTCCCTCTGCCCTTCACTAGCCTCTCCTCTCCATACAGCCAGTCTTACCTGAACTCCCTCTGCCCTTCACTAGCCTCTCCTCCCCATACAGCCAGTCTTACCTGAACTCCCTCTGCCCTTCACTAGACTCTCCTCTCCATACAGCCAGTCTTACCTGAACTCCCTCTGCCCTTCACTAGCCTCTCCTCTCCATATAGCCAGTCTTACCTGAACTCCCTCTGCCCTTCACTAGCCTCTCCTCCCCATACAGCCAGTCTTACCTGAACTCCCTCTGCCCTTCACTAGCCTCTCCTCTCCATACAGCCAGTCTTACCTGAACTCCCTCTGCCCTTCACTAGCCTCTCCTTTCCATACAGCCAGTCTTACCTGAACTCCCTCTGCCCTTCACTAGCCTCTCCTCTCCATATAGCCAGTCTTACCTGAACTCCCTCTGCCCTTCACTAGCCTCTCCTCCCCATACAGCCAGTCTTACCTGAACTCCCTCTGCCCTTCACTAGACTCTCCTCTCCATATAGCCAGTCTTACCTGAACTCCCTCTGCCCTTCACTAGCCTCTCCTCTCCATACAGCCAGTCTTACCTGAACTCCCTCTGCCCTTCACTAGCCTCTCCTCCCCATACAGCCAGTCTTACCTGAACTCCCTCTGCCCTTCACTAGCCTCTCCTCTCCATATAGCCAGTCTTACCTGAACTCCCTCTGCCCTTCACTAGCCTCTCCTCTCCATATAGCCAGTCTTACCTGAACTCCCTCTGCCCTTCACTAGCCTCTCCTCTCCATATAGCCAGTCTTACCTGAACTCCCTCTGCCCTTCACTAGCCTCTCCTCTCCATATAGCCACTCTTACCTGAACTCCCTCTGCCCTTCAATGCTTTCTGCCCCTCTGTTTGTGGAACCGTCTCTCTTTTTTCAATCTCTCTCTATTTAACAGCCCTGATACTGGCATCATCGGTTTTTGAAAATGTGTTGTGTGGGGGTATTCCAGTATTAGATTAAATCTATGTCCAGCTCTCCCATTCCTCTAACCTTGCCTCCACTCCCCATGTTTCTCTCTCTCCATCCCTTGCTCTCTCTTTCACCCTGTCTATCCTGATTTCATAAAAAAATATCAGTTATCATTTTTATTGTCACTATTTCTCTCTCCATTCCATATATTTTTCTATTTCAGCAAAAAAGCTCAGAGTACTGATGTTGAGGACAGTTGTCGCTGAGCACTTGAGGACTCTCCAGGAGTCAGCAGTGAGTTCATTGGTACTGATGACTCACCAGTCTTGAACAAAGCTCTTCTGCAATACAGACAGTGGTACTTATTAAGCAATCCAACAATTCAGGCAGTACTGAACAAATATATCCTACAATACAGACAGTAGAGAACCAAGCTATCCTACAGTATAGACAGTGATCCTGACCATGAAACCCTATAGTATAGACAGTGATCCTGACCATGCTCCCCTACAGTATAGACAGTGATCCTGACCTTGCACTCCTATAGTATAGACAGTGATCCTGACCATGCTCTCCTATAGTATAGACAGTGATCCTGACCATGCTCTCCTATAGTATAGACAGTGATCCTGACCATGCTCTCCTATAGTATAGACAGTGATCCTGACCATGCTCTCCTATAGTATAGACAGTGATCCTGACCTTGCTCTCCTATAGTATAGACAGTGATCCTGACCTTGCTCTCCTATAGTATAGACAGTGATCCTGACCTTGCTCTCCTATAGTATAGACAGTGATCTTGACCATACTCTCCTATAGTATAGACAGTGATCTTGACCATACTCTCCTATAGTTTAGACAGTGATCTTGACCATCCTCTCCTATAGTTTAGACAGTGATCTTGACCATGCTCTCCTGTCGCATTGACATTGATCCTGACCATGCTCTCCTATAGTATAGACAGTTATCCTGACCATGCTCTAATATAGTATAGACAGTGACCCTGACCATGCTCTAATATAGTATAGACAGTGATCCTGACCATGCTCTAATATAGTATAGACAGTTATCCTGATCATGCTCTAATATAGTATAGACAGTGATCCTGACCATGCTCTAATATAGTATAGACAGTGATCCTGACCTTGCTCTCCTATAGTATAGACAGTGATCCTCACCATGCTCTTATAGTATAGACAGTGATCCTGACCTTGCTCTCCTATAGTATAGACAGTGATCTTGATCATCCTCTCCTATAGTTTAGACAGTGATCTTGACCATGCTCTCCTGTAGTATTGACATTTATCCTGACCATGCTCTCCTATAGTATAGACAGTAATCCTGACCATGCTCTAATATAGTATAGACAGTGATCCTGACCTTGCTCTCCTTTACTATAGACCGTGATCCTGACCATACTCTCCTATAGTATAGACAGTACTCCTCACCATGCTGTCCTTTAGTATAGACATTGATCCGGACCATACTCTCCTTTAGTATAGACAGTGATCCTCACCATGCTCACCTATGGTATAGACAGTGATCCTGACCTTGCTCTAATATAGTATAGACAGTGATCCTGACCTTGCTCTAATATAGTATAGACAGTGATCCTGACCTTGCTCTAATATAGTATAGACAGTGATCCTGACCTTGCTCTAATATAGTATAGACAGTGATCCTGACCTTGCTCTAATATAGTATAGACAGTGATCCTGACCATACTCTAATATAGTATAGACAGTGATCCTGACCTTGCTCTAATATAGTATAGACAGTGATCCTGACCATGCTCTAATATAGTATAGACAGTGATCCTGACCATACTCTAATATAGTATAGACAGTGATCCTGACCATACTCTAATATAGTATAGACAGTGATCCTGACCATGCTCTAATATAGTATAGACAGTGATCCTGACCATGCTCTAATATAGTATAGACAGTGATCCTGACCATACTCTAATATAGTATAGACATTGACCCTGACCATGCTCTAATATAGTATAGACAGGGATCCTGACCATGCTCTAATATAGTATAGACAGTGATCCTGACCATGCTCTAATATAGTATAGACAGTGATCCTGACCATGCTCTAATATAGTATAGACATTGACCCTGACCATGCTCTAATATAGTATAGACAGTGATCCTGACCATGCTCTAATATAGTATAGACAGTGATCCTGACCATGCTCTAATATAGTATAGACAGTGATCCTGACCATACTCTCCTATGTTATAGACAGTGATCCTGACCATACTCTCCTATGTTATAGACAGTGATCCTGACCATACTCTCCTATGTTATAGACAGTGATCCTGACCATACTCTCCTATGTTATAGACAGTGATCCTGACCATGCCCTCCTTTAGTATAGACCGTGATCCTGACCATGCCCTCCTATAGTATAAACAGTGATCCTGACCATGCTTTAATATAGCATAGACATTAAACCTCACAATGCTCTCCTAATGTATGGACAGTCATCTTGACCATGCTCTCCCATTGTATAGACAGTGATCCTGACGATGCTCTAATATAGCATAGACAGTGATCCTGAACATGCTCTTATATAGCATAGACCTGTTTTCTGACCATGCTGTAATATAGATTAGACAGTGATCTTGACCATGCTCTCCTGTAGTATTGACATTTATCCTGACCATGCTCTCCTATAGTATAGACAGTAATCCTGACCTTGCTCTCCTTTACTATAGACCGTGATCCTGACCATACTCTCTTATAGTATAGACAGTCCTCCTCACAATGCTGTCCTTTAGTATAGACAGTGATCCTGAACATAGTCTCCTATAGTATAGGCAGTGATACAGACCATACTCTCCTTTAGACAGTGATCCTGACCATGCTCTCCTATAGTGTAGACAGTGATCCTGACCATACCCTCCTATAGTATAGACAGTGATCCTGACACTGCTCTACTTTAGCATAGACAGTGATCCTCAGCATACTCTTCCATAGTATAGACTGTTATCCTGACCCTGGTCTCTTATAGTATAGACAGTGTTCCTCACCATGCTCTACTTTAGTATAGACAGTGATTCTCAGCATACTCTCCTATAGTATAGACAGTGACCCTGACCATGCTCTAATATAGCATAGACAGTGACCCTGACCATGCTCTAATATAGCATAGACAGTGATACAGACCATACTCTCCTTTAGACAGTGATCCTGACCATGCTCTCCTATAGTGTAGACAGTGATCCTGACCATACCCTCCTATAGTATAGACAGTGATCCTGACCATTCTCTCCTTTAGTATAGACAGTGATCCTCACCATGTTCTTATTTAGCATAGACAGTGATCCTGACCATGCTCTAATATAGTATAGACAGTTATCCTGATCATGCTCTAATATAGTATAGACAGTGACCCTGACCATGCTCTAATATAGTATAGACAGTGACCCTGACCATGCTCTAATATAGTATAGACAGGGACCCTGACCATGCTCTAATATAGTATAGACAGGGATCCTGACCATGCTCTTATATAGTATAGACATTGACCCTGACCATGCTCTAATATAGTATAGACAGTGACCCTGACCATGCTCTAATATAGTATAGACATTGACCATGACCATGCTCTAATATAGTATAGACAGGGATCCTGACCATGCTCTTATATAGCATAAACATTGTTCCTGACCATGCTCTAATATAGTATAGACATTGACCATGACCATGCTCTAATATAGTATAGACAGGGATCCTGACCATGCTCTTATATAGCATAAACATTGTTCCTGACCATGCTCTAATATAGTATAGACATTGACCCTGACCATGCTCTAATATAGTATAGACAGGGATCCTGACCATGCTCTTATATAGCATAAACATTGTTCCTGACCATGCTCTAATATAGTATAGACAGTGACCCTGACCATGCTCTAATATAGTATAGACATTGACCCTGACCATGCTCTAATATAGTATAGACATTGACCCTGACCATGCTCTAATATAGTATAGACAGGGATCCTGACCATGCTCTAATATAGTATAGACAGTGATCCTGACCATGCTCTAATATAGTATAGACAGTGACCCTGACCATGCTCTAATATAGTATAGACATTGACCATGACCATGCTCTAATATAGTATAGACAGTGATCCTGACCATACTCTAATATAGTATAGACATTGACCCTGACCATGCTCTAATATAGTATAGACAGGGATCCTGACCATGCTCTTATATAGCATAAACATTGTTCCTGACCATGCTCTAATATAGTATAGACAGTGACCCTGACCATGCTCTAATATAGTATAGACATTGACCCTGACCATGCTCTAATATAGTATAGACAGGGATCCTGACCATGCTCTTATATAGCATAAACATTGTTCCTGACCATGCTCTAATATAGTATAGACAGTGACCCTGACCATGCTCTAATATAGTATAGACAGTGACCCTGACCATGCTCTAATATAGTATAGACAGTGATCCTGACCATGCTCTAATATAGTATAGACAGTGACCCTGACCATGCTCTAATATAGTATAGACATTGACCATGACCATGCTCTAATATAGTATAGACATTGACCCTGACCATGCTCTAATATAGTATAGACAGGGATCCTGACCATGCTCTTATATAGCATAAACATTGTTCCTGACCATGCTCTAATATAGTATAGACAGTGACCCTGACCATGCTCTAATATAGTATAGACATTGACCCTGACCATGCTCTAATATAGTATAGACATTGACCCTGACCATGCTCTAATATAGTATAGACAGGGATCCTGACCATGCTCTTATATAGCATAAACATTGTTCCTGACCATGCTCTAATATAGTATAGACAGTGACCCTGACCATGCTCTAATATAGTATAGACATTGACCCTGACCATGCTCTAATATAGTATAGACAGGGATCCTGACCATGCTCTTATATAGCATAAACATTGTTCCTGACCATGCTCTAATATAGTATAGACAGTGACCCTGACCATGCTCTAATATAGTATAGACATTGACCCTGACCATGCTCTAATATAGTATAGACAGGGATCCTGACCATGCTCTTATATAGCATAAACATTGTTCCTGACCATGCTCTAATATAGTATAGACAGTGACCCTGACCATGCTCTAATATAGTATAGACAGTGATCCTGACCATGCTCTAATATAGTATAGACAGTGATCCTGACCATGCTCTAATATAGTATAGACAGTGACCCTGACCATGCTCTAATATAGTATAGACATTGACCATGACCATGCTCTAATATAGTATAGACATTGACCCTGACCATGCTCTAATATAGTATAGACATTGACCCTGACCATGCTCTAATATAGTATAGACAGTGACCCTGACCATGCTCTAATATAGTATAGACAGTGATCCTGACCATGCTCTAATATAGTATAGACAGTGACCCTGACCATGCTCTAATATAGTATAGACATTGACCATGACCATGCTCTAATATAGTATAGACATTGACCCTGACCATGCTCTAATATAGTATAGACATTGACCCTGACCATGCTCTAATATAGTATAGACAGGGATCCTGACCATGCTCTTATATAGCATAAACATTGTTCCTGACCATGCTCTAATATAGTATAGACAGTGACCCTGACCATGCTCTAATATAGTATAGACATTGACCCTGACCATGCTCTAATATAGTATAGACATTGACCCTGACCATGCTCTAATATAGTATAGACAGGGATCCTGACCATGCTCTAATATAGTATAGACAGTGACCCTGACCATGCTCTAATATAGTATAGACAGTGATCCTGACCATGCTCTAATATAGTATAGACAGTGACCCTGACCATGCTCTAATATAGTATAGACAGTGATCCTGATCATGCTCTAATATAGTATAGACAGGGATCCTGACCATGCTCTTATATAGCATAAACATTGTTCCTGACCATGCTCTAATATAGTATAGACAGTGACCCTGACCATGCTCTAATATAGTATAGACAGTGACCCTGACCATGCTCTAATATAGTATAGACAGGGATCCTGACCATGCTCTTATATAGCATAGACATTGTTCCTGACCATGCTCTAATATAGTATAGACAGTGATCCTGACCATGCTCTAATATAGTATAGACAGGGATCCTGAACATACTCTGCTATTGTATAGACAGTGATCCTCACCATACTCTGCTATGCTACAGACTGTGATCCTGACCATGCCCACCTATAGTATAGACAGTGATCCTGACCATGCTCTAATATAGTATAGACAGTGATCCTGACCATGCTCTAATATAGTATAGACAGTGATCCTGACCTTGCTTTCCTATGATATAGACAGTGACCCTGACCATGCTCTAATATAGTATAGACAGTGATCCTGACCATACTCTCCTATGTTATAAACAGTGATCCTGACCATACTCTCCTATAGGATAGACATTGATCCTGAACTTGCTCTCCTATACTATAAATCATATCAAATCAAATGTATTTATATAGCCCTTCGTACATCAGCCGATATCTCAAAGTGCTGTACCGAAACCCAGCCTAAAACCCCAAACAGCAAGCAGGTGTAGAAGCACGGTGGCTAGGAAAAACTCCCTAGAAAGGCCAAAACCTAGGAAGAAACCTAGAGAGGAACCAGGCTATGTGGGGTGGCCAGTCCTCTTCTGACTGTGCCGGGTGGAGATTATAACATAACATGGCCAAGATGTTCAAATGTTCATAAATGACCAGCATGGTCGAATAATAATAAGGCAGAACAGTTGAAACTGGAGCAGCAGCACGGCCAGGTGGACTGGGGACAGCAAGGAGTCATCATGTCAGGTAGTCCTGGGGCATGGTCCTAGGGCTCAGGTCCTCTGAGAGAGAGAAAGAAAGAGAGAAAGAGAGAATTAGAGAAAGCACACTTAAATTCACACAGGACACCGAATAGGAAAGGAGAAGTACTCCAGATATAACAAACTGACCCTAGCCCCCCGACACATAAACTACTGCAGCATAAATACTGGAGGCTGAGACAGGAGGGGTCAGGAGACACTGTGGCCCCATCCGAGGACACCCCCCGGACAGGGCCAAACAGGAAGGATATAACCCCACCCACTTTGCCAAAGCACAGCCCCCACACCACTAGAGGGATATCTTCAACCACCAACTTACCATCCTGAGACAAGGCTGAGTATAGCCCACAAAGTTCTCTGCCATGGCAAAACCCAAGGGGGGGCGCCAACCCAGACAGGATGACCACATCAGTGAATCAACCCACTCAGGTGATGCACCCCTTCCAGGGACGGCATGAGAGGGGCCCAGTAAGCCAGTGACTCAGCCCCTGTAATAGGGTTAGAGGCAGAGAATCCTAGTGGAAAGAGGGGAACCGGCCAGGCAGAGACAGCAAGGGCGGTTCGTTGCTCCAAAGCCTTTCAATTTCACCTTCCCACTCCTGGGCCAGACTACACTCAATCATATGACCCACTGAAGAGATGAGTCTTCAGTAAAGACTTAAAGGTTGAGACCGAGTTTGCGTCTCTGACATGGGTAGGCAGACCGTTCCATAAAAATGGAGCTCTATAGGAGAAAGCCCTGCCTCCAGCTGTTTGCTTAGAAATTCTAGGGACAATTAGGAGGCCTGCGTCTTGTGACCGTATCGTACGTGTAGGTATGTATGGCAGGACCAAATCAGAGAGATAGGTAGGAGCAAGCCCATGCAATGCTTTGTAGGTTAGCAGTAAAACCTTGAAATCAGCCCTTGCTTTGACAGGAAGCCAGTGTAGGGAGTCTAGCACTGGAGTAATATGATCAAATATTTGGGTTCTTGTCAGGATTCTATCAGCCGTATTTAGCACTAACTGAAGTTTATTTAGTGCTTTATCCGGGTAGCCGGAGAGTAGAGCATTGCAGTAGTCTAACCTAGAAGTGACAAAAGCATGGATTAATTTTTCTGCATCATTTTTGGACAGAATGTTTTTGATTTTTCCACTGTTACGTAGATGGAAAAAAGCTGTCCTTGAAATGGTCTTGATATGTTCGTCAAAAGAGAGATCAGGGTCCAGAGTAATGCCGAGGTCCTTCACAGTTTTATTTGAGACGACTGTACAACCATTAAGATTAATTGTCAGATTAAATAGAAGATCTCTTTGTTTCTTGGGACCTAGAACAAGCATCTCTGTTTTGTCCGAATTTAAAAGTAGAAAGTTTGCAGCCATCCACTTCCTTATGTCTGAAACACATGCTTCTAGCGAGGGCAATTTTGGGGCTTCACCATGTTTCATTGAAATGTACAGCTGTGTGTCATCCGCATAGCAGTGAAAGTTAACATTATGTTTTCGAATGACATCCCCAAGAGGTAAAATTTATAGTGAAAACAATAGTGGTCCTAAAACGGAACCTTGAGGAACACCGAAATTTACAGTTGATTTGTCAGAGGACAAACCACTCACAGAGACAAACTGATATCTTTCCGACAGATAAGATCTAAACCAGGCCAGAACTTGTCCGTGTAGACCAATTTGGGTTTCCAATCTCTCCAAAAGAATGTGGTGATCGATGGCATCAAATGCAGCACTTAGGTCTAGGAGAACGAGGACAGATGCAGAGCCTCGGTCTGATGCCATTAAAATGTCATTTACCACCTTCACAAGTGCAGTCTCAGTGCTATGATGGGGTCTAAAACCAGACTGAAGCATTTCGTATACATTGTTTGTCTTCAGGAAGGCAGTGAGTTGCTGCGCAACAGCCTTTTCTAAAATTTTTTAGAGGAATGGAAGATTCAATATAGGCCGATAATTTTTTATATTTTCTGGGTCAAGGTTTGGCTTTTTCAAGAGAGGCTTTATTACTGCCACTTTTAGTGAGATTGGTACACATCCGGTGGATAGAGAGACGTTTATTATGTTCAACATAGGAGGGCCAAGAACAGGAAGCAGCTCTTTCAGTAGTTTAGTTGGAATAGGGTCCAGTATGCAGCTTGAAGGTTTAGAGGCCATGATTATTTTCATCATTGTATTAAGAGATATAGTACTAAAACACTTGAGCGTCTCTCTTGATCCTAGGTCCTGGCAGAGTTGTGCAGACTCAGGACAACTGAGCTTTGAAGGAATACGCAGACTCCAGATAAAGACGAGTCCGTAATTTGCTTTCTAATAATCATAATATTTTCCTCAAAGAAGTTCATGAATTTATCACTGCTAAAGTGAAAGCCATCCTCTCTTGGGGAATGCTGCTTTTTAGTTAGCTTTGCGACAGTATCAAAAAGGAATTTCGGATTGTTCTTATTTTCCTCAATTAAGTTAGAAAAATAAGATGATCGAGCAGCAGTAAGGGCTCTTCGGTACTGCACGGTACTGTCTTTCCAAGCTAGTCGGAAGACTTCCAGTTTGGTGTGGCGCCATTTCCGTTCCAATTTTCTGGAAGCTTGCTTCAGAGCTCGGGTATTTTCTGTGTACCAGGGAGCTAGTTTCTTATGAGAAATGTTTTTAGTTTTTAGGGGTGCAACTGCATCTAGGTTATTGCGCAAGGTTAAATTGAGTTCCTCAGTTAGGTGGTTAACTGATTTTTGTCCTCTGGTGTCCTTGGGCAGACAGAGGGAATCTGGAAGGACATCAAGGAATCTTTGTTTTGTCTGTGAATTTATAGCACGACTTTTGATACTATAGACAGCGATCCTGAACATTCTCTCCTATGGTATAGACAGTGATCCTGAACATACTCTCCTATGGTATAGACAGTGATCCTGAACATGCTCTCCTATGGTATAGACAGTGATCCTGACCATGCTCTCCTATAGTATAGACAGTGATCCTGACCATGCTCTCCTTTAGTATAGACAGTGATCCTGACCATGCTCTTATAGAGCATAAACCTTGTTCCTGACCATGCTCTAATTTAGTGTAGACAGTGATCCTGAACATTCTCTCCTATGGTATAGACAGTGATCCTGACCATAATCTCCTATAGTATAGACAGAGATCCTCACCATACTCTCCTATGCTATAGACAGTGTTCCTGACCATGCCCTCATATAGTATAGGTAGTGATCCTGACCATGCTCTCCTATGTTATGGACAGTGATGCTGACCAGACTCTCCTATAGGATAGACATTGATCCTGAACATCCTCTCCTATACTATAGACAGTCATCCTGAACATCCTCTCCTATGGTATAGACAGTGATCCTGAACATACTCTCCTATGGTATAGACAGTGACCCTGATCATGCTCTCCTATAGTATAGGCAGTGATCCTGATCATGCTCTCCTATAGTATAGGCAGTGATCCTGATCATGCTCTCCTATAGTATAGGCAGTGATCCTGATCATACTCTCCGATAGTATAGGCAGTGATCCTGATCATGCTCTCCTATAGTATAGGCAGTGATCCTGATCATACTCTCCGATAGTATAGGCAGTGATCCTGATCATGCTCTCCTATAGTATAGGCAGTGATCCTGATCATACTCTCCTATAGTATAGACAGTGATCCTGATCATTCTCTCCTATAGAGATCCTCACCTTACTCTCCTATTGTTTTTAAAGTGATCCCTCTGGATCAGTTAGTTGGTGAAACAGGAGATTGCCATCTGATTCAATCAAGACACTAATTGATCAGATAAAAGTAGAGGCTCTTAAAGCGGAGTAGTTCTGCTTCCAGTCAGTATCCATAAAAGTTTTCATTCGTGAATAAAAGGAAATTGTCATTGTTTTTGTGACTGATGTATCATTAATCTTAGAACATAACATAACATGATATCATAAACCTGTATTATATTACTACCAACACAATCCCCTTCCTTAGCAGCTGGTGAGTGTGTTTCCTGAACTTGGGAAATGTTTTTGTGTTTTGTCTTTATGAGCACTACCGTTCAGTGTCAACAATGTATCGTAAAAGAATATCTGTCAAAAGTAGTCTACGCAGATGATAAGTGTTGTTTGTTTAACGGAACTGTAAGCTGTTTTCTTCCTCTATCTCCATGCCTTTGATTACAGGCTCTTTGAAAAATATGCAAAACGCTTTGCAGAGCAATACTTGTTGACAAGCCTAACAATAGAGAGTTTGCTGGTGGTCTGTGTTGGGAGGGAGACCTCAGGGAGAGGATGCATCTCAGTCCATCCATCTGCTTCTTATAGCGCCATCACTCAACCTCCCCGAGAAAGGCCACGTTTAAGACACGTACATGTACACGCAGACGTGCACACACACTCACACACACACGCACACACAGACATGAGCACACACACGCAGGCACACGTGCGCACATACACACAAGCGTGCACACGCACATTTATACTCACACTCATATTCACTTCCAGCTTTGCAGTACACTACCTATATAAAACAGTTTACATCAAGTTCACTGCTGAAAAATAGCACATGGAAGAGAACAACACCACCTCATAAAGCCAAGAGACATATTATTCTTAATTGTTATTATTTACCAAGTCACATGATTCTGGATTAGACTGTGGACAAGCAGGCAGTGACTCACATTTTCTCCTCTGGAAAGCCTTGAGTGGGTCTGAGGTGAGAGGCAGGGGCGTCATGCACCCATTTGTTTGGAGGGGGCACAAAGTACCTGAGGATGGAGGGAGATGGTACACAGATTTCACCTGGTTGAGTGAAAATTGTCGGAGAATAGCTTTTTCCTGCAGTCTAGAGCCATAATCATTATACCTAATGATATGTCTAAGTCTATTTTTCTGCATAGGTTAAAGTATACCTCTTTACCTGTTCAATTGTAATTTTAATGAATGCTGCACATTGATTCTTTAAGAATTTAAAAAATTGAGGCTTTTCTAAAGTCTAGCAATCATGCCAGCAGGCATCCCAGCTAAGTTAGTTAGACAAGCGACTCTAACTTGATTGATTACCTGAAATGGCTTGGTAGCTGGTTTTGAGGTTGTGAGATTGGGAATTCACCTCTGGTGAAAGGGACCTGAAGGTGCTTGGCTGATTAAAGGTTATGACTTGGTACTCTCTGTATTGCCCTTGTGGACCAGGGCTAACAGCTATTAGCATCACAATGTAGAAATAATAGATTTATTAGAGGAAGAGCTTCCACAGAGGCATTAACATCCACTTCATCTAATGAGGCCATTTGACACATGCATATCGATTCAGAGATTTGACCCGAAACATGGTAAACAATACGAGCAGTGAAAATGCACAACCTTGGCAAGTCCCCTTTGTGCTCATTTGTAGTGGGGCCACAAGCCTGCAATGGCACATACTGTAAATCTATACACGTGCATGTGCAATAAAAACTATGTTTGAAAATGTGTCTCTTCATTAAATCCTTTGTTGTTGTTGGAAGGAATTCTTTACAGTCATGTTTGTTTTCCATCATATTTTAAATAACTTGAAGAAAAAACACTTTATGACACTGTCAAGAAGCATTATGACCATCCTGTGTCACTTTACATGGACTAATACAATACACTTTATGACTCTGTCAAGAAGCATTATGACCATCCTGTGTCACTTTACATGGACTAAGACAATACACTTTATGACTCTGTCATGAAGCATTATGACCATCCTGTGTCACTTTACATGGACTAATACAATACACTTTATGACTCTGTCAAGAAGCATTATGACCATCCTGTGTCACTTACATGGACTAAGACAATACACTGTATGACTCTGTCAAGAAGCATTATGACCATCCTGTGTCACTTTACATGGACTAAGACAATACCCTTTATGACTCTGTCATGAAGCATTATGACCATCCTGTGTCACTTTACATGGACTAAGACAATACCCTTTATGACTCTGTCATGAAGCATTATGACCATCCTGTGTCACTTTACATGGACTAATACAATACACTTTATGACTCTGTCAAGAAGCCTTATGACCATCCTGTGTCACTTTACATGGACTAAGACAATACACTTTATGACTCTGTCATGAAGCATTATGACCATCCTGTGTCACTTTACATGGACTAAGACAATACCCTTTATGACTCTGTCATGAAGCATTATGAACATCATAATCATATAAACCAGATAGGCCTATCACGTACATGCCTGCCTTTATGTCAGTTGTCAGTCAAAAGAAGTTGTCTTGTCCTGCTCTTAAAATGTGTTCCTGCATTCATCCCAGTCATCAGCAATAGACCAATGGGGTACATTTAACGTTTTAGTAATTTAGCAGATGCTCTTATCCAGAGCGACTTTCAGTTATTGCATTCATCTTAATGTAGCTAGGGGGGACAACCACATATTACAGGCATAGTAAGTACACTTCTCCTCAATAAAGTAGTTATCAACAAAGTCAGTGATGGAAAGTGGGGCGGGTAGTGGTTCAGAAAAGTTCAGAAAAGTATTTTTTTTCTCTGAATTATATAATTACGGATAGGTCCATGTCTGACATCAATGTGTGCACAATTACAATGGTAATTCGACTACAATGATCAATTTCAGTAAATGTTATATAACATAAACATACTGTTGACAAATAACTACTGTGGTAGGTTTTGTGGGTTTTGACACTCTTATGTGGATGCCATAACCAGTCATAAAACAACACAGTACATGGCACAAACAGGTCTAAATATATGGGTCATGACAGTGTTATGACCATATTATGGCAGGTTATGACAAGTTATGTCAGCTGTTATGACACATTATGCCATGGTTATGACCGTGTCATGACGTGTTATAATGATGGGTGTCAAGTCAAGGGTTACTGATATGGCATAATGCAGGGGTGAATGTACATTTTTGTGTTTCATGTTAGAGCATTGGGATAATTATGATTACTTTGTAGTTTTGTTTTCTTAGTCCCCAATGCCCACTTTTGGTTTGAATTGTTGTTGCGATGACTTTGAAATTGAAATTGGGGCATCATAGTTCTTGTTTTCTACTGCATGATTGATACGTTTTATACCTTGCTGACCAAGACGACTCCTTTTGGACTTTTGAACAGAGAGCAATTAGCTGTTTATTTGTAGGTATGTTCCAATGTTTTATATTATATAACTGTCTGATTAGTGTTTAGTTTGGAACTTAGTTCTCTGAGTCTTTTCTTTACCCTGTCATTCTCCAAAACAAAGAGAAGAGTATGCCAGCCTTTTCTTTTTCCTCTTGTGTTACTATAGGCAACAGAATCCCCCAGACAACTCTGATCTGAACCAGAACTGCAAAATCACACATCTCACTCGAAACCCATATTCACCTCACTTCAGCAATGACTATTCACTCAAGCACTAATGGTAAGATACCTCATTGGCAGTCACCATCACAGCCTTGTCATGATTGACAATGGTGTTACCGCCTGTTCTCTCCTTCTCATCTCCGATAACTCAGTGGTGGTTCAGACTCGACTGCGTGCCGTTCCCTCATTCAGCACTTGAGTTCGAATCTCACGGTAAAGGAGGAGGTATTGTGTGTGAGAGAGATGGAAAAAGAGAGAGAGAGAGAGACTCGTTTTTCTGGGAACAATGATGATGATTCTGTTTGGGAGGGCATTGCATAGCACAGTGGATGATTATTTCAGATCTGGATCCCGGAGTAATGTCAGATTGTAGCGGTGCTCACCTTCAGCCACTTCAGCATGATCAAAGGATTAGGCAGAGCAGTGTTCTAATCATGCCCGGCGCCCAGCCGAGACATGGAAACGCACGTCTCCACCGAGAGGAATGTGTGATTCTGAAAACAGAGAGGCCAAGTAAGAAGAGATGAAACCCTCGTTTAAAAAACAGACAGGTTGAGGAGAGGAGAGGAAAAGGAGAGAAAAGTCTAAAACAATTTTTAAAACTCGAATATTTAATTCTATAAAAACTCTTGTTCTTCGAACTGTCGTTCATATCTATTTAAGTTACTTTCTCACAAATATAAATATACCAACTTTTCAAATATAAGCTCTGCAAATGCTCTCTCATTGAATACATTCCAATTTAACAGCTATTTGTGACCCAGTCAAACTTCAATGATTTCGATACCTGTTAGTCTTCTTCCAAATATCTCATTAGCTTTGTGTGATCAGTGCAGGTCTTTTGTAGTCGACGGTGGTTCTGAGGGAAGCCCACCTCTGTACTATGCTGTGTGAGTTAGTGTTAGCTAACTATGTGGTTATCTGCCTCCTCGTCCATGTATTCAGAGCCAGTGCCCCTGCCTTATCAGCAGTCTGTAGCCTGCATGCTCAATCGCCTGATTTGTCAAGGGTGACTCCAAAAGATTCTGATAGGCACTTTGCAAATCACCCAGTTGATCTAAAATATCGACCAGCCACAAAAAGTCATTACACACAATAATGGCAGGTGGGACCTTGGACGATGTGACTTAATTAGGTTTCAAATGCCTTCAAAAATGCCTTCAAATCTCTGGGCCCTGAGAGAGTATCACACACACCCCTGAGTCTTCACTGACTTTACAGCTGGAGAAAGTCTACTACTGCTGACAATACTACTGCTCCTACTGATACACAATATTAACTAACTACAGAAATGGAATTGATTGATAATCCTGCTATTATCATTCTACTGGTACTACTACTAATACTACTACTACCACTAACAACGTATATCACTACACATAATAGGTTCATATTAATACTCTCTGTTGAGGTGGTCAATATGTACTTTTGCTGTATAGTTCATAATTGCTGTATCGCTGTAGAGCTGTAATTATTGGATATTCTTTCGATTGCCATTTTGTGAGGGTGGTTACAGTCATAAGCATGTTCTACACTATTGCTTTGTCTGTATCTCTCTATGTCTCTCTGTGTCTCTCTCTGTGTCTCTCTACGTCTCTTTGTGTCTCTCTCTCTGTCTGCTCAGTACGAGATAATGATTAAATGAGGGAGAAAAGCAACACAAGAAAGTGTCTCAACAGTAAATGACATGTTTTCCTAATGACATTTAAAAATAATTGCATGTAAATTGTGTTCCAGGCTTTGATAGGAATGAAAACATGCCTGGTGTTTAAATGAGTGTTCTATTTAACCTCTCTCTCTCTGCCAACCACAGTGTCATTGGAGAATCTATATTTTAGAGGAAGGTCTCTTTTTCTCACAAATTGATGATAATATTTTTTTTATATCTGCACTGATTAAATACTTTCCTTCTGAACTCATTCCAATTTGTTCAACCTCACAGGCACAGCATTTGATAGGAGATGATCCTGACAAATATTTATAAATTCACCATGATATATCTAGCTTTTGAAACAAACCTCAAATAAATAACATTCTGTTTTGATTGATTTAGAGTTTGTTTGTGCATCAGTACTCCTGTATAAATGTCTGTTATACACAATAAACGCACCAGCAATATCACTATCAAGACTGACTCTCCTCCAACTCCTTTTATGACATTATTGAATCATAGCCTAACAGTTCTCTCTGTTTGTTCCTTGCTGTGTAGAAAACCAAGATCTCCACTTACGACAAGATGTGGGAGTTTATGAGCAGTCGGAGGCACTCTGTGATGGTGAAGGATATTGACGAAGGGATCCACCGAGTTCTCACCTCGGACTACGCCTTCCTCATGGAGTCCACCACCATCGAGTTTGTCACCCAGCGCAACTGCAACCTTACCCAGATAGGGGGTCTCATCGACTCCAAAGCCTACGGCGTGGGAACCCCCATGGGTACGTCCTCCTCTCAACATAGTATAACACACACATATACCTACTTCTCAAGCACAATTTCTGCAACTATTCTCGCCTATTTCGACAGTTAGGACAAAAGACTGAGCCATACTCCCACCCACAGTACATTCTCCATAACCCTGAGACATGACCCATGCAATAACATTCAGTATCATAGCACCCTGCATTAAGATAAGGTTTATTATGCTGTTTAATAACACAGCCCACTACACTATAGCATGTTTATCATTTAATAACACAGCCCACTATGCTATAGCATGTTTATCATTTAATAACACAGCCCACTATGCTATAGCATGTTTATCATTTAATAACACATCCCACTACGCTATAGCATGTTTATCATTTAATAACACAGCCCACTATGCTATAGCATGTTTATCATTTAATAACACAGCCCACTATGCTATAGCATGTTTATCATTTAATAACACAGCCCACTATGCTATAGCATGTTTATCATTTAATAACACATCCCACTACGCTATAGCATGTTTATCATTTAATAACACAGCCCACTATGCTATAGCATGTTTGTCATTTAGTAACACAGCCCACTACGCTATAGCATGTTTATCATTTAATAACACAGCCCACTACGCCATAGCATGTTTATCATTTAATAACACAGCCCACTATGCTATAGCATGTTTATCATTTAATAACACAGCCCACTATGCTATAGCATGTTTGTCATTTAATAACACAGCCCACTATGCTATAGCATGTTTATCATTTAATAACACAGCCCACTACGCTATAGCATGTTTATCATTTAATAACACAGCCCACTGCGATATAGCATGTTTATCATTTAATAACACAGCCCACTACGCTATATCATGTTTATAATTTAATAACACAGCCCACTATGCTACATCATGTTTATCATTTAATAACACAGCCCACTACACTATAGCATGTTTATCATTTAATAACACAGCAAACATACTACGTGTATAAGGCATTTATATTATTCAATAAATTTACTCAACAATCCAGCACACTAATCTATAATAGGAAAATGCTGTATAGGTCAAATCAAATCAAGCTGCATTGGCCACGTACACAGTTTACAGCAGGTATAACATGTGCAGTGACACGCTTGTGTGCTAGCTTCATCAACACTGTAGTACAATGATCAATATCAAATATCAGATTTGCTCTCTCTGACTTTTCAAACAATGACTTCCTTGCACTAATGAGGTGTATGTGTGTGTATGTGTGTGTGTGTGTGTATGTGTCTGTATGTGTATGTGTGTGTGAGAGAGAGTGTGTAAGCACCCAGGGACCCTAAGGGGCCAAGCAGCCGATGAAAGAATGGAGAGGAGAAATATCTGACATACAGTTGAAGTCGAAAGTTTCCATACACTTAGGTTGGAGTCATTAACATTTCTTGTTAACAAACTATAGGTTTGGCAAGTCGGTTAAGACATCTACTTTGTGCATGACACAAGTCATTTTTCCAACAATTGTTTACAGGCAGATTATTTCACTTATAATTCACTGTATCACAATTCCAGTGGGTGAGAAGTTTACATACACTAAGTTGACTGTGCCTTTAAACAGCACAGAAAATTCCAGAAAATGATGTCATGGCTTTAGAAGCTTCTGATAGGCTAATTGACACTATTTGAGTCAATTGGAGGTGAACATGTGGATGCATTTCAAGGCCTCCCTTTTGCTTGACATCATGGGAAAATCAAAAGAAATCAGCTAAGACCTCAGAAAATAAATTGTAGACCTTCACAATTCTGGTTCATCATTGGGAGCAATTTTCAAATGCCTGAAGGTACCACATTCATCTGTTCAAACAATAGTATGCAAGTATAAACACCATGGGACCATGCCGCCATCATACCACTCAGGAAGGAGTCACGTTCTCTCTCCTAGAGATGAACGTACTTCGGTGCGAAAAGTGCAAATCAATCCCAGAACAACAGCAAAGGACCTTGTGAAGATGCTGGAGGAAACAGGTACAAAAGTAAAAAGGGGGAGTATGGCAAGCTGAAGAACACCATCCCAACCATGAAGCACGGGGGTGGCAGCATCATGTTGTGGTGGTGATTTTCTGCAGGAGGGACTGATGTGCTTCACAGAATAGATGGCATCATGAGGAGGAAAATGATGTGGATATATTGAAGCACCATCTCAAGACATCAGTCAGGAAGTTAAAGCTTGGTCGCAAATGGGTCTTCCAAATGAACAATGACCCCAAGCATACTTCCAAAGTTGTGGCAAAGTGGCTTAAGGACAACAAAGTCAAGGTAGTGGAGTGGCCATCACAAAGCCCTGACCTCAATCCTATAGAGAATTTGTAGGCAGAACTGAAAAAAACGGGTGTAAGCAAGGAGGCCTACAAATCTGACTCAGTTACACCAGCTTGTCAGGAGGAATGGGCCAAAATTCACCTTGTGGGAAGTTTGTGGAAGGCTACCCGATACGTTTGACCCAAGTTAAACAATTTTAAGGCAATGCTACCAAATACTAATTGAGTGTATGTAAACTTCTGATCCACTGGGAATGTGATGAAAGAAATAAAAGCTGAAATAAATCATTCTCTCTACTATTATTCTGACATTTCATATTCTTAAAATAAAGTGGTGATCCTAACTGACTTAAGACAGCGATTTTTACTGGGATGAAATGTCAGGAATTGTGCAAACCTGAGTTTAAATTTATTCGGCTAAGGTATATGTAAACTTCCGACTTCTGTAACTGTAAAGAAATATATAAATGAATGGAGAGGGTGTTGGGCGGTGGCACGCTGGTTTACACGTTGTCTGCGGAGGTGCAGGATTTGATTATGGAGCTCAGCAGCAGATTGTCTTAATCCTGTTACACATGCAGCTCCCAGCAACGGCTGCCACAAATGAAATGGAAAAACTCCTTGTAAGCACCTACGTTATAAGGGGAAGATCGCTCTGGGGCGTCCCTACAAGATAACTTAACACAATGACCTGCATGCAAAGGTTGCTGGGGTTTCTCGTGTCCACTGTCATTTATTTGGGGAGACTGGGAGGTGGAGATTTTCTGTCTTTCTATGTTTGGGACACTGAAGAATTGTGGTTTTTATACGCCAAGTAAATTAACTCTAAAAGGTTTTGGTGTAACAGTCTCCCTGTTATTTAGCTTGTTGTCTAACACATTGTTCAATATGCAGCAGGACACATTCCTTTAGAGAATACAACACGGTGTGTCCCATTTCCCAAAGAGGATGGATAATTCTGTCCTTTAAAGCATCAGTGGCTATTTGCTCCATTTGTGTATGTTTGACGTGTTTCTCGGTCAGAAAGCACAGGGCCATTCAGTAAGTGACTGTATGAGAGAGCAGCAGAGAGGGTGTGTTTTCTCTGTGTGATTGTGTTTCCTGAGTGATTTGTCCTATAACAATATGTATTATGTGTGACCAGGGTGTTGGCAACAGCTGGAATGGAATATGCTGCATTGGTTGGGATGCGTTTGCGAGGAACAATGCAGGAATGGGCTTGTCGGTGTGTGTGTGTGTGCGTATACGTGTGTGAGTGTGAGTGTATGTCTGTGCATGTGCGCATATATGGCATTCATGTGTGTGCATTTGTATTAAGTGTGTGCTGGTCTCCAAATGCGTTTGTCCATATGTGTGTGTGTGTGTGTGTGTGTGTGTGTGTGTGTGTGTGTGTGTGTGTGTGTGTGTGTGTGTGTGTGTGTGTGTGTGTGTGTGTGTGTGTGTGTGTGTGTGTGTGTGTGTGTGTGTGTGTGTGTGTGTGTGTGCGCGTGTGTGTGTGTGTCAGGCAAAGGGTTAGGTTGTGCATCGCACACATCGTCGGTCCATGCTGAAAAAGGATGTTTAGCATCATCACTCCCTTGTGGCCCATTCACACGGAGCAGAGAACAAGGCATTTAAATTGCTAATCCTACCCTTTTAGTAGCCGTTACCATATGTGTCCTGTATTCCCATACAGCCTGGCCATTTAGCATATATCTCATTGACTTTAACAGAGAGGAGTTGTCTGCCTGCATTAGTACCTGGGTGTATTTGGTTCTGAGTCCCTCTGGCAGCCGCTCCCCAAGTCTGCACTGTAATGGACAGAGTTAGTGTTAGTTAGCATGGCCGTCCAGATGTTATCCCTCTCTAACTCTAATGGGATATTTAATGCATTGGCAACTGCGGTTAATTCAAAGTATAACATTTACCAATGAAGAGAAGAGTAGACCAGAGCGAAGTATATACATCTGGTAGCTGCTGATATTAGATGAGAACAGATGAAAGTAGGACCATTGTGAAGTTGTATCTAAAGGGGATTGTTGTTGGCCTACATAAGGTGGAGTGGAAGGGGGAGGGACACGGGAGCTGTGTAGCTGTGTGTCCACATTAGAGAGTGAAGCCCCATAGTGACTGTAGTCCTATTGTACCTATGGGGATAGATCTCCCCGCTCAGCCTTTAATGTGTGTGTATGGACGTCCTCCCTGGAGAGGTCATTAAGTGGAGTCATGCACAGTAGCGTTTCAAACATCTGTCACAAGTTTGTTTATGCGACTCGCGCCACTCGGCCGCTTGTGATTAAACTGTTACTTCCTCTGCTCTATACATCCATAATCTCAGGAGGCTCTGTCTCTGCCCTCCTTCCCTCGTCTATCTCTCTCTCCGTCTCTCTCTCCCCTCCCTATCTCTCTCTCTGGCCCCCTTCTCTCTTTCCCTCTCTCTCTCCCTCTCTCATTTTCTCTCTTACTTTCTATCTCCCTCTTTCTCTCCCTCTGTCTCTCTCTCTCTCTGCTATCATTTTCATTGTGTTTCATTAGGTCTTCTTAATCACTTACAGTATTAGGGAAGTGCATATTTTGCATGTCAGCAGGTTGGCGTTTCCTGCCGTGCAGTGCGGGGAAGTTGTTGCGATTGTTCCCCCATGGATCGTTTAGCTCCGGATCATAAATGACAAAGAACATCTCTGTAAGACATGAATGGAATGCTGGGAAATGGGATATCTCTGAAGGCGTGACCTGCCTTCTGTTTGGGCAGCGACCTTGCTGTCCTAGTCCTGTATATCAGAGAGAGAGAGAGAGAGAGAGAGATAGGCTTTTCGTTCCAAGATGGCGTCGCAGTGTTTTTGTTCGTCCTCTCGTGTGCTTTTGTATTTTTTGTATATATTTCAATTTTATTTTCAAACTCTTTTCGATTTTTAATTAGATTATACCGGTAACCTTAGAACACATTCAAGAACCACCAGAAGCTAAACAGCTAAGTAGCTACAAGTTATTTAGTCATTGTTAGCCACTGCTAGCGGCTTTTCTGCACAGATACCAGCCCTGTTTTTAGCCTGGATAATACTCGTCAGTCTACCAGTATCGGACTTTCTCTCCACAACAACGCTGGATTCCTGCCGTAATCCCTGGACCACTACTTCTGATCTTCACAGCTAGCTTGCACCCACCGTGGCACCTTTTTTTTTTGTCTACTGTGTTATTGACTTGTTAATTGTTTACTCCATGTGTAACTCTGTGTTGTCTGTTCACACTGCTATGCTTTATCTTGGCCAGGTCGCAGTTATAAATGAGAACTTGTTCTCAACTAGCCTACCTGGTTAAATAAAGGTGAAATAAAATTTAAAAAAAATAGTACCTAAGCTATCCCTGAGGCCCACCTCCCGGTCTAATCAGACCCCACTCATACACGGCTAGAGCCCAATACTCCACCGGATCCTTGCTGTAAGCTCTGGACCTTGTCACCGGATCACCGCTGCTACCGATTGGCTATAGTGGCTAACGCCACTGCCACGAAGCTAGCACCAGTTAGCCGTGAGCCAGGCGCATATCCCGGCTAGCAAACTAAATTCTACAATACCTCTTTCGCCATCTGGCTTGGATTCTCTGTCGACACGGCGCCCCGCCGCACCACCACGACTGGTCTGCCGATGAATACTCCATCCGCTGTGCCTTCAACCGGCCTCTGTCGGAGCAGACGCTCCTACTAGCCCCGGGCTACTAACTTTAAACACTGTGTCGCCCGCATGCTAGCATAGTGGCGGCTTCCCTGTTCCATCTACTGCTGCCCCCTGGACACTATGATCACTTGGCTACATAGCTGATGCCTGCTGGACTGTCCATTAATCACGGTACTCCATTCTGTTTATTAATTTTTTTATCTGTCGGCCCCAGCCGAGAACTCAGGCTCTGTGTGTAGTTAATCCGACCCTCTCTGCCTAGTCATCGCCATTTTACCTGCTGTTGTTGTGTTAGCTGATTAGCTGTTGTTGTCTCACCTGTTGTTTTAGCTAGCTCTCCCAATCAACAACTGCGATTACTTTATGCCTCGCTGTATGTCTCTCTCAAATGTCAATATGCCTTGTATACTGTTGTTCAGGTTAGTTATACTGTTGTTTTAGTTTACAATGGAGCTCCTAGTTCCACTCTTCATACCTCTGATACCTCCTTTGTCCCACCTCCCACACATGCGGTGACCTTATTACCAGCATGTCCAGAGATACAACCTCTCTTATCATCACCCAGTGCCTGGGTTTACCTCCGCTGTACCCGCACCCCACCATACCCCTGTCTGCACATTATGCCCTGAATATATTCTACCATGCCCAGAAATCTGCTCCTTTTATTCTTTGTCCCCAACGCTCTAGGCGACCAGTTTTGATAGCCTTTAGCCGCACCTTTATCCTTCTCCTCCTCTGTTCTTCGGGTGATGTGGAGTTAAACCCAGACCCTGCATGTCCCCAGGCACCCTCATTTGTTGACTTCTGTGACCGAAAAAGCCTTGGTTTCATGCATGTCAACATCAGAAGCCTCCTCCCTAAGTTTGTTTTACTCACTGCTTTAGCAAACTCTGCCAACCCTGATGTCCTTGCCGTGTCTGAATCCTGGCTTAGGAAGGTCACCAAAAATTCTGAGATTTCCATACCCAACTATAACATTTTCCGTCAAGATAGAACTGCCAAAGGGGGAGGAGTTGCATTCTACTGCTGAGATAGCCTGCAAAGTAATGCCATACTTTCCAGGTCCATACCCAAACAGTTCGAACTTCTAATTTTTAAAATGAATCTCTCCAGAAATAAGTCTCTCACTGTTGCCACCTGCTACTGACCCCTTCAGCTCCCAGCTATGCCCTGGACACCATTTGTGAATTGATCGCCCCCCATCTAGCTTCAGAGTTTGTTCTGTTAGGTGACCTAAACTGGGATATGTTTAACACCCCGGCAGTCCTACAATCCAAGCTAGATGCCCTCAATCTCACACAAATCATCAAGGAACCCACCAGGTACAACCCTAAATCCGTAAACATGAGCACCCTCATAGACATTATCCTGACCAACTTATCCTGACCAATACACCTCCGCTGTCTTCAATCAGGATCTCAGCGATCACTGCCTCATTGCCTGTATCCGCTACGGGTCCGCTGTCAAACGACCACACCTCATCACTGTCAAACGCTCCCTAAAACATTTCTGTGAGCAGGCCTTTCTAATTGACCTGGCCCAAGTATCCTGGAAGGATATTGACCTCATCCCGTCAGTTGAGGATGCCTAGTGATTCTTTAAAAGTAACTTCCTCACCATCTTAGATAAGCATGCTCTGTTCAAAAAATGCAGAACGAAGAACAGATATAGCCCTTGGTTCACTCCAGACCTGACTGCCCTCGCCAGCACAAAAACATCATGTGGCGGACTGCAATAGCATTGAATAGTCCCCGCGATATGCAACTGTTCAGGGAAGTTAGGAACCAATACACGCAGTCAGTCAGGAAAGCAAAGGCCAGCTTTTTCAAGCAGAAATTTGCATCCTGTAGCTCTAACTCCAAAAAGTTCTGGGACAATTTAAAGTCCATGGAGAACAAAAGCACCTCCTCCCAGCTGCCCACTGCACTGAGGCTAGGTAACACGGTCACCACCGATAAATCCATGATAATCGAAAACTTAAACAAGCATCTCTCAATGGCTGGCCATGCCTTCCTCGTGGTGCAACAGTATAATTTTAAACCGTCCCCTCGCCCATACCCGGGCGCGAACCAGGGACCTTCTGCACACATCAAAAACAGTCACCCTCGAAGCGTCGTTACCCATCGCTCCACAAAAGCCGCGGCAACCAGTGATCCGGGTCAACAGCATCAATGTAACAGTATAATTTTAAACCGTCCCCTCGCCCATACCAGGGCGCGAACCAGGGACCATCTGCACACATCAACAACAGTCACCCTCAAAGCGTCGTTACCCATCGCTCCACAAAAGCCGCGGCCCTTGCAGAGCAAGGGGAACTACTACTTCAAGGTCTCAGAGCAAGTGACGTCACCGATTGAAACGCTATTTAGCGCACACCGCTAACTAAGCTAGCCGTTTCACATCCGTTACACTCACCCCCCTTTTGGTCTCCTCCTTTTCTGCAGCAACCAGTGGTCCGGGTCAACAGCATCAATGTAACAGTATAAATTTAAACCGTCCCCTCTCCCATACCCGGGCGTGAACCAGGGACCTTCTGCACACATCAACAACAGTCACCCTCAAAGCATCGTTACCCATCGCTCCACAAATGCCGCGGCCCTTGCAGAGCAAGGGGAACTACTACTTCAAGGTCTCAGAGCAAGTGACGTCACCGATTGAAACGCTATTTAGCGCACCGCTAACTAAGGTAGCCGTTTCACATCCGTTGCACTGGCTACTCCAACATCGGCCAACAGCCCCCCCCCACCCCGCCTCCCCAGCTTCTCCTTTACCCAAATCCAGATAGCAGATGTTCTGAAAGAGCTGCAAGACCTGGACCCCTACAAATCAGCTGGGCTTGACAATCTGGACCCTCTCTTTCTGAAACTATCCGCCGCCATTGTCGCAACCCCTATTACCAGCCTGTTCAACCTCTCTTTCCTATCGTCTGATATCCCCAAGGATTGGAAAGCTGCCGCGGTCATCCTCCTCTTCACAGGGGGAGACACCCTGGACCCAAACTGGAACAGACCTATATCCATCCTGCCCTGTCTATCTAAGGTCTTCAAAAGCCAAGTTAACTTCTTGAAACTCCCCATCCCGGATCCGGGTTTGTGACTAAAGCCTCAGGCTCATTAGCATAACGCAACGTTAACGATTTCTGAAAATCGCAAATAAAATGAAAATAATGCGTCTGCTCTCAAGCTTAGCCTTTTCTTAACCACACTGTCATCTCAGATTTTCAAAATATGCTTTTGAACCATAGAAATTGACTAATTTGTGTAAGAGTATGCAAAGCTAGCATAGCATTTTGAGTAGCATTTAGCACGCAACATTTTCACAAAAACCAGATAACCAAATAAATAAAATCATTTACCTTTGAAGAGCTTCTGATGTTTTCAATGAGGAGACTCTCAGTTACATACCAAATGCGCAGTTTTTCCTGAAAGCGTCTGTGTGTAGGAGAAATCGTTCCGTTTTCTACATTGCGTCTGGCTACCGAAACGAACCGAAAATTCAGTCACCTACAACGTAAAACTTTTTCCGGATTAACTACATAATATCGACCGAAACATGGCAAACGTTGTTTGGAATCAAGCCTCAAGGTGTTTTTTCACATATCTCTTCATTGATATGCAGTTCGTGGAAGCTTGCTTTCCTCTCAGTATCGCATGGAAAAATACTGGCAGGTGACTTTTGCGCACCAATTTCGGCGCAGGACACCGGGCGGACACCTGGTAAATGTGGTCTCTTATGGTCAATCTTCCAATGATCTGCCTACAAATACGTCACAATGCTGCAGACACCTTGGGGAAACGACAGAAAGGGTTGACTCATTCCTCTCGCATTCACAGCCATATAAGGAGACAATGGAAAACAGAGCCTCAAAAATCCTTGTCATTTCCTGGATGCCATCTCATCTTGGTTTTGCCTGAAGCTCACGTTCTAGGGCACGCACAGAGAATATCTTGGTATTTCTGGACACGTCAGAGTGTTTTCTTTCGAAAGCTATCAATTATATGCATAGTCGAGCATCTTTTTGTGACAAAATATCTTGTTTAAAATGGGAACGTTTTTCATCCAAAAATGAAATAGCGCCCCCATAGATGTAAGAGGTTAACAAACAGATCTTTGACCATCTCGAATCCCACCGTACCTTCTCCGCTGTGCAATCCGGTTTCCGAGCCGGTCACGGGTGCACCTCAGCCACGCTCAAGGTACTAAACAATATCATAACCGCCATCGATAAAAGACAGTACTGTGCAGCCGTCTTCATCGACCTGGCCAAGGCTTTTGCAATCACCATATTCTTATCGGCAGACTCAGTAGCCTCGGTTTTTCTAATGACTGCCTTGCCTGGTTCACCAACTACTTTGCAGACAGAGTTCAGTGTCCTATGGCAGTCTATGGGGGTGCCACTATGGGGGTGCCACAGGGTTCAATTCTCGGGCCGACTCTTTTCTCTGTATATATCAATGATGTTGCTCTTGCTGTGAGCGATTCCCTGATCCACCTCAACGCAGACGACACTGTTCTGTATACTTCTGGCCCTTCCTTGGACACTGTGCTATCTAACCTCCAAACGAGCTTCAATGCTATACAACAATCCTTCCGTGGCCTCCAACTGCTCTTAAACACTAGTAAAACCAAATGAATGCTTTTCAACCGTTCGCTGCCTGCACCCGCACGCCCAACTAGCATCACCACCCTGGATGGTTCCGACCTAGAATTTGTGGACATCTATAAGTACCTAGGTGTCTGGCTAGACTGTAAACTCTCCTTCCAGACTCATATCAAACATCTCCAATCCAAAATCAAATCTAGAGTCGGCTTTCTATTTCGCAACAAATCCTCCTTCACTCACGCCGCCAAACTTACCCTCGTAAAACTGACTATTCTACCGATCCTCGACTTCGGCGATGTCATCTACAAAATTGCTTCCAATACTCTACTCAGCAAACTAGATGCAGTTTATCACAGTGCTATCATTTTTGTTGCAAAAGCACCTTATACCACCCACCACTGCGACCTGTATTCTCTAGTCAGCTGGCCCTCACTACATATTCGTCGCCAGACCCACTAGTTCCAGGTCATCTACAAGTCCATGCTAGGTAAAGCTCCGCCTTATCTCAGTTCACTGGTCACGATGGCAACACCCACTCGTAGCACGTGCTCCAGCAGGTGTATCTCACTGATCATCCCTAAAGCCAGCACCTCATTTGGCCGCCTTTCCTTCCAGTTCTCTGCTGCCTGTGACTGGAACGAATTGCAAAAATCGCTGAAGGTGGAGACTTTTATTTCCCTCACCAACTTTAAACATCTGCTATCTGAGCAGCTAACCGATTGCTGCAGCTGTACATAGTCCATATGTAAATAGCCCACCCAATTTACCTACCTCATCCCCATATTGTTTTTATTTATTTACTTTTCTGCTCTTTTGCACACCAGTATTTCTACCTGCACATGACCATCTGATCATTTATCACTCCAGTGTTAATCTGCAAAATTGTAATTATTCACTCCTATGGCCTATTTATTGCCTACCTCCTCATGCCTTTTGCACACAATGTATATAGACTCTTTTTTTCTACTGTGTTATTGACTTGTATATTGTTTACTCCATGTGTAACTCTGTGTTGTTGTCTGTTCACACTGCTATGCTTTATCTTGGCCAGGTCACAGTTGTAAATGAGAACTTGTTCTCAACTAGCCTACCTGGTTAAATAAAGGTGAAATTAAAAAAATAATTTAAAAAAGAGAGAGAGACAGGAGAGAGAGATAGACAGGAGTATGAGACAGACAGGAGAGACAGGGAGGGAACGGTTGAGGGAAGGAGGGAGGAACAAAGAGATGGTGGGGGGTGGGGTATGAGGACAAATGGAAAAAATATGACAGACCTAGCTGTCAGTCTAGAAGAGTCTGTGAACTACAGTTTACCAGAAAGTATATGTGAGCACAATCAAAGCACAGGGTGGAATATGTTTGCAGAAGTGTTTTGATAATAACAGTATTCTCCAGGCATTTAGAGGTAATTGTAGGCCCTGAAAGTAATAATTTTAAATATTTACACACATCCATTTCCTCTCTTTTATATTTCCCCCTGATCGACTTAATAACATGCAAAACAAATCTGGAGCTGTATTACAAAGAAGGAAAACAAAATCTTAGAACAGGGATAAAAATACAACATGTACTTGAGCGTGCCAGGAACATTTTCCATGCTGCTTTGTGGAGACACAATGCATTAGAGATTGGTGTGCTATTACTCACTTTGATCTGACAGATTACAGCTATGTGTCTTATCCTGGATTCACGATGGTCTGTCAGTTCCCTCTCCTATGTTTCTTCTGTTGGAGAATTATGGCTCAACATTTATGGCTACCCCATGTTGAGAGGGCCTGTTTTCAGCTCGTCACATTTACATATTCTGTTTATCACTGAGAAACACAACGGTGCTGAACTTTCTCATCCATTTCTCACCCAGTAAGACTCAATAGAAATAGAGTACTTCATTTCCATTTTCTAACCGCTTCTTCACCTGTCGCGTCATTTGAAGACGTGTATTCACACAGTATATACAGTATTAGCCACAATACAAAAATGCTGTGGACTCTATAATGATCTCAGGCTACTGCCAACACATTTCCATAACTATTTTATCAAATTTTTTAAAGAAAAGTTGCAATACTTTTGCACACATTGGAGTAACAGCAATTCAAATCAAACTGGGAATTAATTAAATGATGTATAGTTGAAGTCGGAAGTTTACATACACTTAGGTTGGAGTCATTAACATTTCTTGTTAACGAACTATAGTTTTGGCAAGTCGGTTAGGACATCTACTTTGTGCATGACACAAGTAATCTTTCCCCAAAAAATTTACAGACAGATTATTTCACTTATAATTCACTGTATCACAATTCCAGTGGGGCAGAAGTTTACATACACTAAGTTGTGCCTTTAAACAGCTTGGAAAATTCCAGAAAATGATGTCATGGCTTTAGAAGCTTCTGATAGGCTAATTGACATCATTTGAGTCAATTGGAGGTGTACCTGCGGATGTATTTCAAGGCCTACCTTCAAACTCATTGCCTCTGTGCTTGACATCATGGGAAAATCAAAAGAAATCAGCCAAGACCCCAGAAAAAAATTGTAGATCTCCACAAGTCTGATTCATCCTTGGGAGAAATTTCCAAACACCTGAAGGTACCATGTTCATCTGTACAAACAATAGTATGCACGTATAAACACCATGGTTTCTCAAATGACTGCCTCGCCTGGTTCACCAACTACTTCTCTGATAGAATTCAGTGTGTCAAATCGGAGGGCCTGTTGTCTGGACCTCTGGCAGTCTCTATGGGGGTGCCACAGGGTTCAATTCTCGTGCCGACTTTCTTCTGTGTAAACATCAATGATGTTGCTTTTGCTGCTGGTGAGTCTCTGATCCACCTCTACGCAGACAACACCATTCTGTGTCCTTCTGGCCCTTCTTTGGACACTGTGTTAACTAACCTCCAGATGAGCTTCAATGCCATACAACTCTCCTTCCATGGCCTCCAACTGCTCTTAAATACAAGTAAAACCAAATGCATGCTCTTCAACCGATCGCTGCCTGCACCTGCCCGCCCGTCCAACATCACTACACTGGACAGTTCTGATTTAGAATATGTGGACAACTACAAATACCTAGGTGTCTGGTTAGACTGTAAACTCTCCTTCCAGACTTACATCAAACATCTCCAATCCAAAGTTAATTCTAGAATTAGCTTCCTATTTCGCAACAAAGCATCATTCACTCATGCTGCCAAACATACCCTCGTAAAACTGACCATCCTACCGATCCTCGACTTTGGCGATGTCATTTACAAAATAGCCTCCAACACTCTACTCAACAAATTCGATGCAGTTTATCATAGTGCCATCCGTTTTGTCACCAAAGCCCCATATACTACCCAGCACTGCGACTTGTATGCTCTCGTTGGCTGAACCTCGCTTCATACTCGTCGCCAAACCCACTGGCTCCAGCTCATCAGTCTTTGCTAGGTAAAGCCCCACCTTATCTCAGCTCACTGGTCACCATAGCAGCACCCACTCGTAGCATGCGCTCCAGCCGGTATATCTCACTGGTCAACCCCAAAGCCAATTCCTCATTTGGCCACCTTTTCTTCCTGTTCTCTGCTGCCAATGACTGGAACGAACTGCAAAAATCAATGAAGCTGGAGCCATACAGTATATCTCTCTCACTAGCTTTAAGCACCAGCTGTCAGAACAGCTCACAGATCACTGCATCTGTACATAGCCCATCTGTAGATAGCCCATCCAACTTTCTTATCCCCATTCTATATTTATTTATTTATTTATTTATCTTGCTCCTTTGAACCCCAGTATCTCTACTTGCACATTCATCTTCGGCACATCCTACCATTCCAGTGTCTAATTGCTATATTGTAATTACTTCGCCACCATGGCCTAATTATTGCCTTACCTGCCTTATCTTACCTCATTTGCACACACTGTAAATATACTTTTTCTACTGTATTATTGACTGTGTGTTTGTTTATTCCATGTGTAACTCTGTGGTGTTGTATGTGTCGAATTGCTTTGCTTTATCTTGGCCAGGTCGCAGTTGTAAATGAGAACTTGTTCTCAACTAGCCTAACTGGTTAAATAAAGATTAAATAAAATCTAAATAAAAATATGGGACCACACAGCCATCTTATCGCTCAGGAAGGAGACGCATTCTGTCTCCTAGAGATGAACGTACTTGGTGTGAAAAGTGCAAATCAATCCCAGAACAACAGCAAAGGACCTTGTGAAGATGCTGGAGGAAATCGGTACAAAAGTATCTATATCCACAGTAAAACGAGTCCTATATCGACATAACCTGAAACCACTGCTCCAAAACAGCCATAAAAAACTAAGGTTTGTAACTGCACATGGGGACAAAGATCGTACTTTTTGGAGAAATGTCCAATGGTCTGATGAAAAAAACAATTGAACTGTTTGGCCATAATGACCATCGTTATGTTTGGAGATAAAAGGGGGAGGCTTGCAAGCTGAAGAACACCATCCCAATCGTGAAGCACGGGGGTGGCAGCATCATGTTGTGGGGGTGGCAGCATCATGTTGTGGGGGTGCTTTGCTGCAGGAGGGACTGATGAGCTTCACAAAATAGATGGCATCATGAGGAGGAAAATTATGTGGATATATTGAAGCAACATCTCAAGACATCAGTCAGGAAGTTAAAGCTTGGTCGCAAATGGGTCTTCCAAATGGACAATGACCCGAAGCATACTTCCAAAGTTGTGGCAAAATGGGTTAAGGACAACAATGTCAAGGTATTGGAGTGGCCATCACAAAGCCCTGACCTCAATCCTATTTGTAGGCAGAACTGAAAAAGCGTGTGTAAGCAAGGAGGCCAACAAACCTGACTCAGTTACACCAGCTCTGCCAGGAGGAATGGGCCAAAATTCACCCAACTTATTGTTGGAAGCTTGTGGAAGGCTACCCGATACGTTTGACCCAAGTTAAACAATTTAAAGGCAATGCTACCAAATACTAATTGAGTGTATGTAAACTTCTGACCCACTGGGAATGTGACGAAAGAAATAAAAGCTGAAATAACTAATTCTCTCTACTATTACTCTGACATTTCACATTCTTAAAATAAAGTGGTGATCCTAACTGACCATGGCATTTTTACTGGGATTAAATGTCGAGAATTGTGAAAAACTGAGTTTAAATGTATTTGGCTAAGGTGTATGAAAACTTCCTACTTCAACTGTTCAAGTTATGGTTCGGGTAGCTTACACTTTTCATCCTCCTTCACATTGTGACAGGGCATCAGAAATCATTATCTAAAGACAGCCGGACCACAACCACATAATTTAATTGTCCATTTAGTTGTTATGGAGGATTATGAAGTGCAGACAATGACATTCTATATTCTACTGAAATGCCATGTTCCACTGCCCTGCAGAATATTTCGTATGACCTCTGCAGCAGTGCTGTTCAATTGATATAATTGAATGATTAAACCAGCCATAAACTCAGCCAGCACAATGTTATATCATTGTATTGTTTTGTATTTATTATGGATCCCCATTAGCTGCTGCTGGAGCTTTGCTGGATCTGAAAATCCTCATATTAATTTCTCTCCATTCTGGGTTCTCTGGGGTTTCTCATTTTGTTTTGCTACCATAGACCTGGCGGCTCTGGCTGGTATTTCAGGGTTCCTTTTCCTTAGTTTCCTCAGTCCCAGGGCTGCAGGTAGTGAGTGATCTGACACACACAGGACTAGCTACAGTAGTGAGTGATCTGACACACACAGGACTAGCTACAGTAGTGAGTGATCTGACACACACAGGACTAGCTACAGTAGTGAGTGATCTGACACACACAGGAATAGCTACAGTAGTGAGTGATCTGACACACACAGGACTAGCTACAGTAGTGAGTGATCTGACACACACAGGACTAGCTACAGTAGTGAGTGATCTGACACACAGGACTAGCTACAGTAGTGAGTGATCTGACACACAGGACTAGCTACAGTAGTGAGTGATCTGACACACAGGACTAGCTACAGTAGTGAGTGATCTGACACACAGGACTAGCTACAGTAGTGAGTGATCTGACACACACAGGGCTAGCTACAGTAGTGAGTGATCTGACACACACAGGGCTAGCTACAGTAGTGAGTGATCTGACACACACAGGGCTAGCTACAGTAGTGAGTGATCTGACATATACAAGACAAGCAACAGTAGTGAGTGATCTGACACACACAGGGCTAGCTACAGTAGTGAGTGATCTGACACACACAGGGCTAGCTACAGTAGTGAGTGATCTGACACACAGGACTAGCTACAGTAGTGAGTGATCTGACATATACAGGACAAGCAACAGTAGTGAGTGATCTGACACACAGGACTAGCTACAGTAGTGAGTGATCTGACACACAGGACTAGCTACAGTAGTGAGTGATCTGACACACACAGGACTAGCTACAGTAGTGAGTGATCTGACATATACAGGACAAGCAACAGTAGTGAGTGATCTGACACACACAGGACTAGCTACAGTAGTGAGTGATCTGACATATGCAGGACAAGCAACAGTAGTGAGTGATCTGACACACACAGGACTAGCTACAGTAGTGAGTGATCTGACATATACAGGACAAGCAACAGTAGTGAGTGATCTGACACACACAGGACTAGCTACAGTAGTGAGTGATCTGACACATACAGGACAAGCAACAGTAGTGAGTGATATGACACACACAGGACTAGTGACAGTAGTGAGTGATCTGACACACACAAGGCTAGCTACAGTAGTGAGCGATCAGACACACACAGGGCTAGCTACAGTAGAGAGTGAGCTGTCACACACAGGGCTAGCTACAGTAGTGTGTGATCTGATACAAACAGGGCTAGCTACAGTAATGAGTGATCTGACACACACAGGGCTAGCTACAGTAGAGAGTGATCTGACACACACAGGGCTAGCTACATTAGTGAGGGATCTGACTCACACAGGACTAGCTACAGTAGCTGTTGTATGAATGTGACACCTGAAGAGAAATGTACTTAGATGGCAATGAATTATATGAGAGTTAGTGCTGTGTGTTTCAAATTATTTATCACCATGGGTATGCATGTCTTCAAGCATGTATGCTGGGCTCTGCCTGTCTGTTGTTGATCTGATAAAAAAGAGAGAGATACACACACACAAAGCCTTGAGCTGACGATGAAGGACATAACACATCTAAAAGTATTCAAAGGTGGCCTGGTGACCGCAACACCACTGTTCTCTGCTCTTCAGGCATAGCAACAGCACAGTGAGGAAGTGTCACTATGGAGATTGTCAATCACTGCGTGCCTTTTTGTCTGCCCAGCTCCTGCTGCTATAGTATTGGTCCTCATACATACTAACAAGTAGCATTGTATTGTTCCCTGCATGGTTGCTTCTCAACAAACAGCCTTGATACTTAATATTTATCAGGCAATCGCCATGTGTTGTTTCCCCTCCTGTCAACACGAAGCTGGCTATAGTTCTGAAGAGTTGTTTTCCCCTCTCAACACGAAGCTGGCTATAGTTCTGAAGAGTTGTTTTCCCCTCTCAACACGAAGCTGGCTATAGTTCTGAAGAGTTGTTTTCCCCTCAACACGAAGCTGGCTATAGTTCTGAAGAGTTGTTTTCCCCTCAACACGAAGCTGGCTATAGTTCTGAAGAGTTGTTTTCCCCTTTCAACACGAAGCTGGCTATAGTTCTGAAGAGTTGTTTTCCCTTCAACACGAAGCTGGCTATAGTTCTGAAGAGTTGTTTTCCCCTCTCAACACGAAGCTGGCTATAGTTCTGAAGAGTTGTTTTCCCCTCTCAACACGAAGCTGGCTATAGTTCTGAAGAGTTGTTTTCCCCTCAACACGAAGCTGGCTATAGTTCTGAAGAGTTGTTTTCCCCTCAACACGAAGCTGGCTATAGTTCTGAAGAGTTGTTTTCCCTTCAACACGAAGCTGGCTATAGTTCTGAAGAGTTGTTTTCCCCTCTCAACACGAAGCTGGCTATAGTTCTGAAGAGTTGTTTTCCCCTCAACACGAAGCTGGCTATAGTTCTGAAGAGTTGTTTTCCCCTCAACACCAAGCTGGCTATAGTTCTGAAGAGTTGTTTTCCCCTCTCAACACCAAGCTGGCTATAGTTCTGAAGAGTTGTTTTCCCCTCTCAACACGAAGCTGGCTATAGTTCTGAAGAGTTGTTTTCCCCTCTCAACACGAAGCTGGCTATAGTTCTGAAGAGTTGTTTTCCCCTCAACACGAAGCTGGCTATAGTTCTGAAGAGTTGTTTTCCCCTCAACACGAAGCTGGCTATAGTTCTGAAGAGTTGTTTTCCCTTCAACACGAAGCTGGCTATAGTTCTGAAGAGTTGTTTTCCCCTCTCAACACGAAGCTGGCTATAGTTCTGAAGAGTTGTTTTCCCCTCTCCTCAACACCAAGCTGGCTATAGTTCTGAAGAGTTGTTTTCCCCTCAACACGAAGCTGGCTATAGTTCTGAAGAGTTGTTTTCCCCTCTCAACACGAAGCTGGCTATAGTTCTGAAGAGTTGTTTTCCCCTCTCCTCAACACCAAGCTGGCTATAGTTCTGAAGAGTTGTTGTCCCCTCAAGACCAAGCTGGCTATAGTTCTGAAGAGTTGTTGTCCCCACTTCTCAACACCAAGCTGGCTATAGTTCTGAAGAGTTGTTTTCCCCTCTTCTCAACACGAAGCTGGCTATAGTTCTGAAGACCTGTTTTCCACTCTCCTCAACATCAAGCTGGCTTTAGTTCTGAAGACCTGTTTTCCACTCTCCTCAACATCAAGCTGGCTTTAGTTCTGAAGACCTGTTTTCCACTCTCCTCAACACCAAGCTGGCTATAGTTCTGAAGACCTTTTTTTCCACTCTCCTCAACATCAAGCTGGCTTTAGTTCTGAAGACCTGTTTTCCACTCTCCTCAACATCAAGCTGGCTTTACTTCTGAAGACCTGTTTTCCACTCTCCTCAACATCAAGCTGGCTTTACTTCTGAAGACCTGTTTTCCACTCTCCTCAACATCAAGCTGGCTTTACTTCTGAAGACCTGTTTTCCACTCTCCTCAACACCAAGCTGGCTTTAGTTCTGAAGTGTATGAGATAATAATAAGGGAGTGTGATTGAGTGTTAAATATTTCAAGCAGCATTAACATCCTGATTATATGGGCCCCTAGCCACAGGGAGAGCTCTCCAGTCGATGACATGAAAGGGGGTCGGGGAGATTTCAAGTGTTTTCACTTGGTTTCACCCTTCAGGTCTAATCAGAAGCCTCTGCATGTGACGGGGTTTGATCTGGCCAGCAGGGAACACCAACACGCCAGCCCTGTTTACCTGGCTAGTGCGGGGAGGCCTGGAGGCTGCAGGGAGTTCTGGGAAATACTCCCGACACTGATTAGATGTCGTGAACGTGCACGCACACACACACACACACACACACACACACAGAGGGGCAGAAGGGAGCACTTCAAAGCAACATGTCGGCAGCACATTTATTTATTAAGCAAAACAAAACAATGCACACTAGAGACATTACCGCTAATTAAGCATGGCAACCAGTTTTAATGAGAGAACAAAAGGAGCAGATAAAAGGAGGTAAATTGCTGGTCCCTGGAATGTATTTCGGGTTTATTTGTATATTGTTTGTGAAACCACTGTGGGAGCTGCATGGGAGAATCTATGGTGCATTCAGCACCAGCCAGGACACTGTGGCTGGGATGTTGGTGCCACGCACACGCACATGTACTGTACACAAACACACGCACATACACCCACACGTACTGTACACACACGCACACATACTGTACACACACATGCTCATGTACACAAACGCTTTCCTCCTAATTATTATCCATCTCAACCTCACCTGATTCTTTTGGTCCCTCAGGTTCTCCGTACAGGGACAAGATCACCATAGCGATCCTGCAGCTGCAGGAAGAAGGAAAGCTGCACATGATGAAGGAGAAGTGGTGGAGGGGGAACGGTTGTCCGGAGGATGAGAAGAATAAGGAGGCCAGCGCTCTGGGGGTCCAGAACATCGGGGGCATCTTTATCGTCCTGGCGGCTGGACTCGTCCTGTCAGTGTTCGTGGCAGTCGGAGAGTTCATCTATAAGTCCAAACAAAACGCACAACTGGAAAAGGTAAAGCAACATCCTTTCACGTATAGCCAGGTTGCAATGACAATGTGCCTGTGTGTGGATCTTATTATACAGAGATTCTTGACAAGGAGACCACTTTTCTATTAGCGTTGTGTTTTGGCCTATAGCTTACATTTATTTTGTGGTTTACAAAATATAACATTTTTATCACATTATTTTTTTTCTGACATAAAAACCACAAAATTCTGAAAGTAGAGACATTTAGTCTCGTTATATTTGCACTAAACCATCCCTCACCTCATACTCAATAAAGTGCACTTGATGTTTGGATACGGGTGTAGGGGACATTTACACGTGTTCAGTATTAACACTTATTTGAATGTACATGAAGGACAGACAGACGGTAGCCATCTTAGTTACACTGAGATCACAAGGACAATTTTACATGATACTCAGGTCAGCTCCTGAAACACTGATGTTTATGTAGATACAATAATGCACCATATTCTTTAAGACACAGTAAGTATGGGTTCATTTTCTTGCCTTTATCCACTTAGCCCCAACGGCACCAAGGTGATAGGAAGCGTGAGGAGTTCTGCTGTCACCACGGACCCTCCAAGCAGCTACCTGTAGACTTTAACCACCAGCTCAAATGACCTCCAGAAAGACTCCAGAGACTCCAGTCATCTACAATTACCTTAAAATGCACAAATTGTATTTTTTTAACTTCAGATAGTTCCCGATTGGGAAGTTTCCTGTCGGAAGAACTGGCAGCAATGTTATGGTCACAACGTTTCAATGAAAGGTTGCCATTGGTGCATGGTTAAGTGTATGTGTTCAAAAGGTGTCCCTAAAACAATAGGTGCACGGTTTCACACGATGGGATTGGAAGGTTGGCCCAAATGCATGATACATAATGTTCATGTAAATGTCACCAGTCACACGCCTTGCCACTCTCGTCTTCATGTCACCCTCAACACACAGCCACAGCAATCCTCTCCCAAAATTGAATCATTAATATCAAATACAAACTTTTGGACAGACAAGCCACACTGAATCAAGCTATAATTGCAAACTCTCTGAAGGCTTGGTTTTGTACGCTTTCAGCTATTATAACATACTAAGTACTATACTGAATAATCTCATATTGAAAGTGTAATGCTACAACAACACATCACTCGTCATCAACGGCATGTAAAACTTTTGATGTTCCCTTAAACCCATGTCCTTCCTGTACTGTCCTTCTTGTCCTGTCCTTCCTGGGATTCCTGCCCTGCTCTGTCCTTCCTGTCCTTCCTGCTCTGTCCTTCCTGCCCTGCTCTGTCCTTCCTGCTCTGTCCTTCCTGTCCTGTCCTGCCTGCCCTGCCCTGTCCTTCCTGTCCTGCCATGTCCTGTCCTGACCGGTCCTGTCTAACACAGTGCTCTCTCACCCAACAACAGTCTCATAAATCTCAAACGCCAACCCCTACTTAGCTCTCCACAGGAGCCTGGCCTGCACTAAGAGCTTTCTTCTACACCCTCCATCGATCGCACAATGCAGTGATGCTGCTGCTGATTCTCAGCCATAAGCCCCCATATCTATGTTTCAGAGCATCTAGTCGTGAAGTGATGTTCAGAGTCCTTCTGTCAACGACAACACACACACACAGCACAGCGCTACACCCACAGACCAGCCAGGGTAGCGGGATGGGAGGTCCCCCATCAATAGGATGGCATTTAAAGAATCCTAAAGAACGATATGGCTAATCATAACCCATAAGGAAGGTTGGTAGTGAGTAGAGTAAGGAGTAATAGTCAGCCGAGCCAGAGAAAAGAGAAGGAGAGTTTTAATAGAAACCTCAACATCATTTGATGTTGATCATGATCTCTTCCTGGTGTTCTTCAGCATGTCTTTGTGTCAGACACAGCAGTTGAGGAAGATACGTTTCACCCTCTTATCAGCTCAGAACTAGGAGGAGGAGAGTAGATTGCAGATATATCCAGACAGAGAATAGACCTCACTCACATCTGTTTTCAAGAAGACTTGAGTAGTTGTCAGCTGTCAGTCCATTTAGCATTTTATTTTCACACTACCTGTGCCTGTATTCTACAATTATGTAAGTTGTGTACCTCAATATTTTAATATCCAATCGATAACCGACAAAGGTGTATATTGCTTTTCATAAATTCTCACAATCAATCATTTTTTTTGTGTCTGATTATCTGAGAAGCAATACATGTTTTACTCATCCAAAGCAAATAGACATTCTCCAAGAGGTTTGAGTGTCACACAACCACAACGTGTATTTTAGTATGTGTTGCTACTGTTTTAACTGTTAAACCTTGACACGATATGCAGAGTACCAAGTGTACCAAGTTTTTCTCATATCAATTCAATAATTAGTCACATTTGAAAATACCTGATATTTTATTTAATTGCACAAGATCCTTTACTTGAATGTGTTGACAGTACAGGGTTGTATTTACACCACGATGCTGAAAGTGTCAACTTGAAAAATTTTCTCCTAAGCATCTCTTTGTTGGGTTTGTCATGCTTGATAGCGCACATCCTGCAATTTGCATTTTATAATTACTTCCAGTACCAGTCAAAAGTTTGGACACACCTACTCATTCCAGGGGTTTTCTTTATTTTTACTATTTTCTACATTGTAGAATAATAGTGAAGACATCAAAAGTATGAAATAACACATATGGAATCATGTAGTAACCAAAAAAGTGTCAGACATATCAAAATATTTTTTATATTTTATATTCTTCAAAGTAGCCACCCTTTGCCTTGATGACGGCTTTGCAAACTCTTGGCATTCTCTCAACCAGCTTCATGAGGTAGTCACCTGGAATGCATTTCAATTAATAGGTGTGCCTTGTTGAAATGTATTTCCTTCCTAATGCATTTGAGCCAATCCATTGTGTTGTGACAAGGTAGGGGTGGTGAACAGAAGACAGCCCTATTTGGTAAAAGACCAATTCCATATTATGGCAAGAAAAGCTCAAATAAGCAAAGAGAAATGACTTTCCATCATTACTTTAAGACATGAAGGTCAGTCAATCCGGAGAATGTCTAGAGTGTGCAAAGCTGTCATCAAGGCAAAGGATGGTTACTTTGAAGAATCTCAATATAAAATATTTTTTGACGTGTTATTTAACAGTTTGGATATCTTCACTATTATTCTACAGTGTAGAACATAGTAAAAATAAAGAACACAGTGGGAATGAGTAGGTGTGTCCAACTGCTACAGTTTTCTGTGTAACATTAGAAAGGATAAAGATAAAAAATAGCAAGTCATTTATTTAATGTTATGAGTCATACACCTTATAATGTCAACATCTGTTAATATTATTTGCCAAATCCAAAAATATATGTTGTAATGACTAATTGTATGTTTATTTGAAATTATTTTAATTTACTTAACTCAGATTGTGATACAGAATAATTAGGTTTTCAGTCTAATATTTTCCACTGGTTATTAACTTTAATAAAAGATTGAGAAATATTTGAAGTTTTAGTAGGCTTTTCATTCTGGCTCGCCCAATGAGGACTTTCATAAATCCACACATTCCCATCGTCACAACATGGCTGGCTTTCAGAAAAATACCATTATCAACATGGTGGTCCACTTCCCCCTCTTCCTTCTCCACCTCTTCCTCTTTCTTATCCCCCTTTTCCTTTTCTTCCACCTCGTTATCCTCCACCTCTCCCTCCTCCTCCCCTTCCTCCTCCTTCAGCTCCTCCTCATCTTCCTTCCATTTCTCCTCTTCCGCCTCCTCCTCCTCCTCCTCCTGCCTGCTGCTGAGGGTGCTGCAGAATAACCTGGCTCTCCAGGGACAGGAATCACATGGTGTGTGTGAGGAACCATCCAGCTCCCCGATTGCACGCACTCACTCACTCACACACACACACACACACCACACACACACACACACACACACACACACACACACACACACACACAGGAATGTACGCATGCACTTATATGTGCACACACATACCTGCTCAGACAGATGTGCAGACACCCATTGACTACACACACACAAAAAAGTGACTTCATCTCTTGCTTGCCCTCCATTTCTCCATCATGCTATCATGGAGTGGGAGCTACTATGGTGTCTTTCCATCTCAGCTGTTATACACAACCTGATGAGCAGGTCTGGGGTCTATAGATCCGTGTACGTGGTGGTACAGACTGACTGGGCTGTACTGTACATGGGCAGCCTGCAAAATACCCACCAGTGTCTTATTCCATTAATGGTAGTAAAAAAGCTTTAAGGCAGTAAAAGTGTTGGATTTATTATTTCTCCATCTCACCTCCTTAAGTGGACGTTTTCTTCCTGTCTTCCTCTGAGCCAGCCCAAAGTGCTCTGAGACCTGAGCCTGTTCAGCTCAGGATTGGGCTGCTGGTGGTGAAGAAAAAGGGTCGTTAAAACTCTGTAATTCAATGGACAACACTAAACAGCCACCATCAATCCAACTATGAGCCCAGCAGCCATGAGGCCATGATGGAGATGTGTCCCCTGAGTCAGGGAGCGTTTTCTTAGCCTGCCTGGAAAGCCAGATGGGTGGGGTTTTACTTTTGGGACTTTTATATTGGTCCTAGATGGCCACTAAGCCAACAGCTTCATGAGGGGAGAAGTGTCCTAGGTAGAAGATGCTATTCAATCTCTCTTTCCCAGAGAAAATCAATAGCCTTGAAAAGCATGTTTTCTGAAAGGCTTGTAGTCAATCAGCAGGACTTCTAGGAGTAATTCCTGCAACTCCAGTTGTAGCTTTTTACTGTATGTTTTTTGTGAGAAGAAGACAAACAATATATGATATAGATATGATTTATGAATATGATACACACATGCACATACTAACATGTAATATCATATACACTCAGATAGGTACATACCTTCGTACACCCAAATCCATATACTCAATATGCATAGAATTTTGAGTACTGGTGAATTGATGTGATTGTTGGTATGCTGGAAAGCGAAAGCATTAAAACATTTGCATAGGTGGGAGTCCTATAGCCATAACTATAGAATGTGTTCATGTGAGATACCTGTTCATTAGGACAACTCATAACAATGTTATAACCCTACTGGTCATAGATGAGGAAAAAGGCACTAAGGAGAAGGCAGCCTGTTAGGTAAGCATTGGCATGAGTAACTGAATGACAATCAATCACTGGCTGACTTAGCAGCATGAAGTCTTCACTGTTGTCTTCATCCTTGTGTTCTTGGTAGACGAGCCCAGCCTTCAATTGCTTGAGGTGGGCAGAGGCCTTATTTCTCTTGACAGGATGGTTGAGCCCTTTCACATTCCAGCTAGTAAGGTAGACATCCCTCGGTTCTCTATCAACTCAGTTGAGGTTCTGAATTATTTGGCATACGTACTGTACCAGACATCACCATAGTGCCGTTCCAAAATATAAGTTGTGTTTTTATGCGAAAGATTTCACCTAGACTCGAAAAACATATTAGTCCCTTGAAATCTGTTTCCCCAATAGTACCTCCAGGAATAGCAGTCTCAGATTTAGTTGAGTCACTCTGCGTTGTTCAGTGCACCATTTGAAAATGCCAGAGTAGCTTTTGAGAAAAGGAGAAGGAAGAAGAGGCAGCAGCTTAATTGGCCATGCAGCTACATGGGATTTGAGTCAGACGAGATGTAATATGCATCAATAAGTCATGCTGCTGTATGGGCCTGGGCCCCGGCTAGGCTGCCTGGCAGAGAAGGATGGGGGAAATCTGCCATGGAGAAATCACTTTAGCTAGCCTAGAATGCTCACTGTGTGTGTGTGTGTGTGTGTGTGTGTGCTTGCACGCTTGCCTGTGTGTACGTGCGTTCACTCGCCATGTGTGCGACTCCAGATGGACTCCAGCAATTCGGCACTGTGCACAGCTTTCCTTCTAACCCTCTTCAATCCACCCTTCCCAAAGCATTACCCCCCCCCCCCCCCCATATACCATCTAGCCCTTCCTTCATCCCAGCCCCTCCACTCACCAACCAAACTTCACACCTGTGCTTGATTTGAAACTGAATCGTTGCCAGGGCTACAGGCATGTTTTAATTAGCAGTATGTCAACACATTTTAATAATTTTAAATTGTTAACGCAAGCTACCATAATCAGGTGTTGCTGTATATGATCAAATAGCTGCACGGCTGTAGTAAGATACTTATAATACTGCAATAACAGTCTGTGGATAAAGTCAATGTTTCTCATCGCTTTTAAAACATGAAGTAGCTAAATCTATTGTCTCCCAATACAAGAGGAATCCCTGCCAACCTCCAGTGCAAATCCTGTCCTGATTCCTACCCACTTCTAGCCCTTTTATCCACCTACTACACTAAAAGACTATGGACATGCAACCTCCATCCAACTCCCCCAGCCCCAGCTAGAACTCCAGCCTGAGCCCACCCACCCTTTCCTGAGCCAGCTCCTCTCTCCCCTGCTTGCTCTGTGTCACCATGGCAGCTCTCAGAGAGGGGGCTGTAGAGAGCCTGCCCTGGGGAAGTAGCAGCTCTGCAGTGCTCTGCTCTGCTGAGCTTATTACTGCCAAATTGTTTGGAACTAGAGGAGGCTCTCTCTGAAATTCCTGTTTTCTCTCTCTCTCTCTTTCCCTCTCTCCTACAGAGGTCCTTCTGCAGTGCCATGGTGGACGAGTTGCGGGTGTCCCTCAAGTGCCAGCGGCGCCTCAAACACAAGCCTCAGCCGCCCGTCATGGTGAAGACAGAGGACGTCATCAACATGCACACCTTCAACGACCGCAGACTGCCAGGCAAAGAGACCATGGCCTAGAACAGGACTCCCTCTCTCTCTATCCTTCTAACTCTTTCTATCTCTCTCTATCTCTCTCTGCTGTCACAGGGAGGAGTGTCGGGTGAAGAGACACTGGGGGAGGGAGGAAGGGTGATAGTTGATTTATGTGAGTGTATTTGGAGGGGGGGTTAAGAGAGTTGGGAGAGGAGATTGGGAGAGGAGATGAGAAGAAAGGAGAAGAGAAGAGAAGTGGAGAAGAGAGGAACTGAGCTGCTCTGATCACTGACTGGACTGACTGTCTGGCATCATTGTTTTGAAACACTAAGCAAGAAATGAAAAGAGATTCAACAATGTTTCCTGTGGAAATAACTTGAACGAACCTGGGAGCAATTCAATGTGAGTTACCTCATTAATCTACCTGGCAATGCACATGAGCAAGGAGTGACCAAGTGGTGCCATGATTTAGTATCAAAAAAGAGAGAGATAAACCCAGGATTCAGAGGAAAGGAGGGGGGCAGGTTGAATTGAAAGTATAGAATATCATACATATGATACATGTTTGGTTGTACATGTTTGGTTGTACGTTAAATATTGATTCAATTTGGACATGTGATCTCTATCTGCTACCCAACCACTCTCTCTCTCTCACTGAGTAGACCACATGCAGAGAGCTTGGTTAGGTAGAATAGGAGAGCATACATCCCTCAGTCATAGTTATGGAGCAAACACATACACAGACACTAATAGAAGAAATGGAGAGAAAATCAGTTGGCGAGTGTGTAAAGGACGCATCTTGTTTTTCTTCAACCATAGAAGAAGAAGGAGACCAGATGGGCTAGAAACAGCCAGTTCCAAATTAAACCCAAAGCCCAAAACGCATTGGTGAGCAGGACAGAATGGCTCCCAACATGTACAGAGGCATCGTTTATTCATATGATTCACTGTTGGAAAGAATACAGTACATTATCCATCAGGCAATAGGGGATTTAATTTACTTTATTTCAGAGTACTAACATTTTGTTAAATTATGGGGGATGGGGAACTTTTTTTGAATGAAAAAATATATACATATATAAATACAAGAGAGACAGATTACCGGGTGTGAGGCAGTGATGTAATAGAGGAATTAGGTGATAGGAACTGGAAGTGACATGAAGAGTTATGGACATGATGAAAGTAGTAACCTTGGAAACCTTAGTAGTTTGAATTGAAGGAAAGCAGGACAGCAGGAGTGGATCTGAAACAACATTCACAGCAATCACACAACATGAGGAATTTATTTATTCAAGTATTTATTATTTTATTTATATTTTCATTGACTGGACTTTCACAGCAGCAGCAAGGATACAGTACACACCTCATTTTCAGATTTGATGGGTACACATTTTTTGGTTTCCTTTTTTGTTCGATGTCAAGTTTCAAGTTTCTTTTTGTATTCTTGTGGCTTTTATTTTAGTACCAAATCCTCACATTTACTTGTGCAAATGCAATTTCTATGAAAAAGTGTTTTTGTACGAAGAAAATCAAAAATTTTGTAATAATTTTTATCAACACAAAATGCACCACGGATGTCACCACGGCAGACAGCGAGCCTCTCTCTCCACTGTGGGCCATGTGGGCATCCCAAGGGATAGCAGCCCCATCTAGGATAGCCCCGTCAGGCCTAACACAATCCCCTCCAGGGGGTCACGAGAACAACCCCTCCATGGACCGGCCTCACACCGATGGGGTGTCCAGAACATTCTGGTTGAGCTTCAGTGGCATAATACATGTTTTGGAAAAACTATTTTTATCATGTAAAGGAATCATATTTAAAAGAAAGATATTTTTACTTCAGGTGAAAGAAGAGTAATGATTAAACAATAATTAGAAGAATACATATATATACACACAAAGAAGCTGAAGTGAAGAGGACTGCCAATGATGCTTATCATTCTACACCCCTGAATTCCAATAGACTGCTAGTTGTCAGTGCTGAGAAATTGTGTGTAAATGGTTATAAAAACGGAAAAATATGTATTTAACAAAATAAAGAACACCGACAGTGGCAAGAAAAAGTAAGTGAATCCTTTCGAAATACCTGGATTTCTGCATAAATTGTTCATAAAATTTGATCTGATCTTCATTTAGGTCACAACAATAGACAAGCACAGTCTGCTTAAACTAATAACACACAAACAATTATACGTTTTCATGTCTTTATTGAACACACTGTGTAAACATTCACAGTGCAGGGTTGAAAAAGTATGTGAATCTTTGGATTTAATAACTGGTTGACCCTCCTTTGGCAGCAATAACCTCAACCAAATGTTACCAATCAGACCTGCACAACGGTCAGGAGGAATTTTGGACCATTCTTCTTAAACAACTGTTTCAGTTCAGAAATATTCTTGGGATGTCTGGTGTGAACTACTCTCTAGAGGACATGCAGCATCTCAGCATCTCAAATCAGTTTGAGGTCAGAAGGTGTATTTTCTTCTTATGACGCCATTGTTGTGTTTTGGGTCGTTGTCCTGTTGTGTCACACAACTTCTGTTGAGCTTCAATTGACAGATAGCCTTACATTATTCTGCACAATGTCCTGATAAACTTGGGAATTCTTTTTTTTCTTTTTTTGGGGACAGCAGTGACTTCTTCTATAGTGTCCTCCCATGAACACCATTCTTGTTCAGTGTTTTACGTATCGTAGACTCATCAACAGACATGTTAGCATGTTCCAGATTCTTCTTAACCTCATTGAGCATGCTGTGCTGTGCTTTTGCAGTCATCTTTGCAGGACGGCCACTCCTAGGGAGAGTAGCAACAGTGTTGAACTCTCCATTTATAGACAATTTGTCTTACCGTGGACTGATGAACACCAAGGCTTTTAGAGATACTTTTGTAACCCTATCCAGCTTTATGCAAGTCAACAATTCCTAATCTTCTGAGATCTATTTTGTTCGAGGCATGGTTCACATCAGGCAATGCTTCTTGTGAATAGCAAACTCAAATTTTGTGAGTGTTTTTATAGGGCAAGGCAGCTGTAACCAACATCTTCAATCTCGTCTCATTGATTGGACTCCAGGTTAGCTGACTCCTGGCTCCAATTAGCTTTTGGAGAAGTCATTAGCCTAGGGGTTCACATTCTTTTTCCAACCTACACTGTAAATGTTTAAATGATGTATTCAATATAGACAAGAAAAATACAATAATTTGTGTGTTATTAGTTTAAGCACACTGTGTTTGTCTGTTGTTGTGACTTAAATGAAGATGAGAGCAAATTTGATGACCAATTTATGAAGAAATCCAGGTAATTCCAATGGGTTCACATACTTTTTCTTGTCAATGTAACTAATTTTGAACATGTTATGAAAACTAAACGGAGTGCACACAGTTTACTGTTTGAAGTTGATGCACAAGTTTAAAGAAAATTTAAAAAAAATATTCACAACCTTGTGGTGTCGTTCATTTGACTCAAAAGCAAAATGTTTTGTCACCATTACATTGTTACAGCTTGGATCAGACTCTAAACAGAACAAATAGCAATGTGAACGGAAAACACAATAGAAGACTGATGGAATATGGGATATATACATATATAGCAACAGTGGATATATATATATATATATATATATATATATATATATATATAAACACAAAAATCGAATGAAGAACAAAGCAAGTCGATATTGAGCCAAAAAGAAAAGAAATTACAGCATTTGAACATAAATATAATTGTTCAAGACTCCTTCAGTACTTTTTAAAATGTTGTTTTAACAAATAATGTTGACTGTGCGCTCTCACTCTGCATTTTGTACTCCATATCCCTCCATCTGGAGAGCAGCTGTGGAAATACTGACATGAATGAAAAAGCAAAGGGCAATCTATCTATTCTGTTTATTTGAAAAAATTTAAATGTCATTCATCTTTTATACAGCCTGGTACACGTGAAAGGATTCCTATTTGAAAGACACGAAATGTACAGCAGATCTGCCATGCAAACCCATTAATGCAGTTCGGAAAATTGGCAAAATAAATGATTATACTATACAACAACTATTCAACACAGGGTAATTCAATATGTAAGCCTATAGAGCAGTAATGTCCCTTGGGCAGACTGCGTGTAGACCGAGAGAATCTGCCAGAACTGAATGAGATGCGTGAATTCCGAGCAGCATTACTTCCGGTTTTGGGGTTTTCATCACTGTTTAGTTGGACATATCAGGATTGGGCGAAGGAGGTGCTTAAACTGCTTCACCGGTTGTGCTTTGTGTGTTTGCGCACACGGATTGGAAGGGGGGTGGGCTGAGATTTCCTTTTGCAAGGGCGGAGACTACATTTTTGACACATGAACACAGACACTCAATTTTTGACACGTGAACACAGACGTTAATCACTTACGCAAGATTTTACTTCTGGGTTAGCAGAGATGAATAGAGCAATTGTACGATTATTCCCAAGCCATTGAAACGAGACAAAATATATAAATGCAAGACTCTCTGTGAGGGTAATCACATGCACACTTAATGCTCAAATGTATGTGCATATACAATGATAAGCGGGTTCCAGTGACTCACAGGCTTTATTAGATGGGGATTGTTGTGGATGGGGAGACACTGTCCTTGATGGCAAGAGGAGAGGAAACTGCCTTGTAGCGTCGAGGAATTAACTATCCATAATGAATTAAAATAGAGGGAATTAACACAGTGATAAACAAAGCCAAATGACTGTCGTTAAGGGACGGTGGGGGTAGTGGGAGTGTGGCGGTAGCCTGCTTTACTTGTGGGCCATGGTCACCAATTCACCCAGAAACAGACTCAGTCAGCAAACACAGGGAGGGTCAGACAAGGACACCGCTTCCTCTTAGCCAATCCCTGATCTGACGATGACCCTTGACCCATACCCAGGGTATGACTCAGCAGAACGCTGCAGAACGCTAATCAGATTAACTCTCCATCCTCACCCTGACCTGAGAGGTGGGATGGATAGGACGGATGGGATGGGATGAAGGCCCAGGGGCTGTCAGGGGCAGTGTTGCGGAGATGCAGCCAACAGATTACATTTAAAAACATTTGTACTTAACCTGTCTAACCTGCTGGTTTAGAAAGCTTTCCTCCTTATCGACCTGACCTCAGTTTGCCAGTTACTTCATTACTGGATGTAGAGGAACCTGAACACTGTTGGCCTTTTTTGTTGTGTGTTAGTTGTGGCGGAAATCTGCTTCCATACGTTGGTGACTTCTCTAAAGTGCAGCTCTATCTGAGTAAGCTTTATGAATAAATAGCTTTTGAATACATTTGTAAAAAAATCTAATGGAAATGTACTTGTTTGAAGAGTAATAGATAGAATTTGAGGTTCAACAGATGCAGAAACCCTGGGATAGCTTCACCATGGATTCACCTGAGGTCATTCAGCAGCAGGAAAATAAATGATCTGTCCAAAATGCATATCGAAAACACACACCAATGTCCAAATTAGTAGTGGAACAGTGGATCCTTCCGGTCCACACTGTCTTTACCCTCAGAAAAATGAACAAAATAAACAGTGGTGTCAGTGTCCAGCCCACTGCCAAGATAACAGCTCATTAAAAAACATTCCGATGCTAAGGAAACACATTCTGTGGAGGGAGAAAACATCCTTATCTGTGCCCTGCGTCCTCAGGACTAATGCTGCCGTTGTGTGGATCGTTAGAACCTAGCCCGGGGTATTTTTCTTTGTGTGTGTGCCTGTTCTCAGCCATTCCATTATCAGATTGAGGTTTTCTCACAAGGTGTCGCTTCAGACGGGCCCGAATCTTCAAACCTCTGTCAGGCCGAGGGGGGAGGATGGAGAGAGATAACAAACGCATACGCCGGATCCCATTAATTGGCTAATTATCATGGCTGGTGGGGAGTGCCAGTAAACTGGAGATGGGGAAGGTAAAGCCATGTCCCCTGTATGGTCCTCTCATCCCCCAGTCAAACCCTGTTTATCAATCAGTTTTAATGAAGACTGAACAGGACAAGGCCGTACGTGGTGGCGACCAAGAGATGGTCGTTGTCCTTGAGACATGGGGCTTCAGGCCAAGGGTTTTGTTAGTTGTGTCTGAGGTTTTCAGTTTTCATTATTTCTGAATAGTTACTAAGATAATAACCCTCTTGGCCTGGTCTCCCTGGAACAAGAGATTCCTATCTAAATTGTTTTATTAGATTTCTCTATTTTTCTCATTGACCTGATTTAAGAACAGGGAAGGGGAAGGGAAGAAAGGGAGGCGAGAAGATGGGCGGAGAGAGGAGGAGAGGGGAGGAGAGGAGAGGGGCAGAGAGGGGGGAGAGAGGAGGAGAGGGGAGGAGAGGAGAGGAGAGGAGAGGGGAGGGAGAGGAGAGGGGCAGAGAGGGGGAGAGAGGAGGAGAGGGGGGAGGAGAGAGAGAGGAGAGGAGAGGAGAGGGGAGGAGAGGGAGAGGGGCAGAGAGGGGGAGAGAGGGAGGAGGGGGGAGGAGAGGAGAGGGAGAGGAGAGGAGAGGAGAGGAGAGGGGAGGAGAGGAGAGGAGAGGAGGAGGAGGAGAGGGGGAGAGGAGAGGAGAGGAGAGGAGAGGAGGGGAGAGGAGAGGAGAGGAGAGAGGGGGGGGGGGGGAGGAGAGGGAGAGGAGAGGGGCAGAGAGGGGGGAGAGAAGAGGAGAGGGGCAGAGAGGGGAGGAGAGGAGAGGAGAGGAGAGAGGAGAGGGGCAGAGAGGGGAGGAGAGGGGGGAGGGGCAGAGAGGGGGGAGAGAAGAGGAGAGGGGCAGAGAGGGGAGGACAGGAGAGGGGCAGAGAGGGGAGGAGAGGAGAGGGTAGAGGGGCAGAGAGGGGAGGGAGGGGAGGGGCAGAGAGGAGAGGAGAGGAGGAGAGAGGAGAGGAGAGGAGAGGGAGGAGAGGAGAGGAGAGGAGAGGAGAGGAGAGAGGGAGAGGAGAGAGGAGAGGGGCAGAGGGGAGCAGAGGAGAGGGGCAGAGAGGGGCAGAGAGGGGAGAGAAGAGGAGAGGGGCAGAGAGGGCGGCGGAGAGAGGAGAGGGGGAGGAGAGGAGAGGAGAGGAGAGGAGAGAGGAGAGGGGAGGAGAGGGGAGAGGGAGAGGGAGGAGAGGAGAGGGAGAGGAGAGGGGGAGAGGAGAGGAGAGGAGAGAGGAGGAGAGGGAGGGGGAGGAGAGGAGAGGAGAGGAGAGGAGAGGAGAGGGGAGGGAGGAGAGGGGGGGAGAGGAGAGGAGAGGAGAGAGGAGAGAGGAGAGGAGAGGAGAGGGAGAGAGGAGAGGAGGAGAGAGGAGAGGGGGAGGAGAGGGAGGAGAGGAGAGGGAGAGGGAGGGGGAGAGGGGAGGGGAGGGGGAGGAGAGGGGAGGAGAGGGAGAGGGGCAGAGAGGGGGGAGAGAAGAGGAGAGGAGAGGGGAGGAGAGGGGGGAGAGGAGAGGGGCAGAGAGGGGGAGAGAAGAGGAGAGGGGAGGAGAGGAGAGGAGAGGAGAGGGGCAGAGAGGGGAGCAGAGGAGAGGGGCAGAGAGGGGCAGAGAGGGGGAGAGAAGAGGAGAGGGGCAGAGAGGGCGGAGAGAGGAGGAGAGGGGAGGAGAGGAGAGGGGCAGAGAGGGGGAGAGAAGAGGAGAGGGGCAGAGAGGGGAGCAGAGGAGAGAGGAGGATAGGGGAGGAGAGGAGAGGGTAGAGGGGCAGAGAGGGGGGAGAGAAGAGGAGAGGGGCAGAGAGGAGAGGGGAGGGGAGGAGAGGGGCAGAGAGGGGGGAGAGAAGAGGAGAAGGGCAGAGAGGGGAGCAGAGGAGAGAGGAGGAGAGGGGAGGAGAGGAGAGGGTAGAGGGGCAGAGAGGGGGGAGAGAAGAGGAGAGGGGCAGAGAGGAGAGGGGAGGGGAGGGGCAGAGAGGAGAGGGGAGGGGCGGAAAGGAGAGGAGGGGAGAGAGGCAGAGAGGAGAAGGGTGGAGGATTTTGGACTAAACCATCTGTATTGGAAACCCACCATGAGTTTCTCGGATGTTGTGTAAAACCGGAGGAGTAAACCATCCCAGACCTACTGTATCATGTGACAAAAGCAATAAGACCACCTTCAGCCATGGCAGAGATTCCAAAGCTAAATCCTTTAGATAAAATAATAATAATAAATAATAATAAGGGAGAAAGGGGGGTAAGAGAGAAGGGGCGGTGGAGAAATAAAACATTCCATGTGGAATTGTGTCAAGACGTGTGACACCGCATCAAGCAGCATTCAATACCATTTCCTTTCTGTGTGCCTTGGCAAAAAAAAATAATGTGCTAAAAGTAAAGGACAGTATGAAGGATTCCCCCCAAGCAGCCTCTGTAGCTGGTAGAGATTATCAACCCAGTAAACACAGGGCCTGAATGGTTGAGAGAAGTTAACACAGGGCCTGAATGGTTGAGAAGTTAACACAGGGCCTGAATGGTTGAGAGAAGTTAACACAGGGCCTGAATGGTTGAGAGAAGTTAACACAGGGCCTGAATGGTTGAGAAGTTAACACAGGGCCTGAATGGTTGAGAGAAGTTAACACAGGGACTGAATGGTTGAGAGGAGAAATGGCTAAAAGGAAAGGTCACAGGCATTTATCCTCCTCTGATCCCCACCACAGGAGCTGTACAGACATAATCCCAAATTACACTGTGGGAGAAAGCACCCACCACCAGGGCCTAATGGCCTGTGACCAGATTACAGTGTCTGAGACCCACCCAGATGTAATGGAGCATGACCAGATTACAGTGCATGAGACCCACCCAGATGTAATGAAGCATGACCAGATTACACTGCCTTAGACCCACCCAGACGTAATGGCCTGTGACCAGATTACAGTGCCTGAGACCCACCCAGATGTAATGGAGTGTGACCAGATTACACTCTCTGAGACCCACCCAGATGTAATGGAGCGTGACCAGATTAACCTGTCTGAGACCCACCCAGATGTAATGGAGCATGACCAGATTACACTGTCTGAGACCCACCCAGATGTAATGGAGCATGACCAGATTACACTGTCTGAGACCCACCCAGATGTAATGGAGCATGACCAGATTACACTGTCTGAGACCCACCCAGATGTAATGGAGCATGACCAGATTACACTGTCTGAGACCCACCCAGATGTAATGGAGCATGACCAGATTACACTGTCTAAGACCCACCCAGATGCAATGGAGCATGAACAGATTACAGTGTCTGAGACCCACCCAGATGGAATGGAGGGTGACCAGATTAACCTGTCTGAGACCCACCCAGATGTAATGGAGCTTGACCAGATTACACTGTCTGAGACCCACCCAGATGTAATGGAGCGTGACCAGATTACAGTGCCTAAAACACACCAAGATGCAATGGAGCATGACCAGATTACAGTGTCTGAGACCCACGCAGATGTAATTGAGGGTGACCAGATTACATATACCCGTAGCATATTCGCTGTCTAGGCACACAATGTAAAACCTGGGCGGACCACCCCCTTGTATTTTGGTTAGGGCACCAGGTGGTGCTAAATTAGGTAAGTAGTGGGTAGGCAGGTAAGATAGGAGAGGGGTGGCTTTGAGATTTACTTTCTTTGCTTTGGTTCCGTCCAGCCCCTTTTCCCCATATTACCGTGTGAAGGAATAAAGTCCTGGTAAACGGTACCACATTCTGCCTGTTGTCACTCTTTCTTGCACCTACAGTCCATACCATTTTCACTTCACGGTGAGTTTAGTTGTAGCAGGGTGTTGCGTTCCCTCTTCATAGAGGCGTGCGTAACATAATGGGGGCTCATCCGGGATTCTTCCATCAAACCCACTGGACCCTGCTGCTCTGAGCTCTCTGTGGGTAGTGATTGAGGTGTGATGGTAGGTTGTGAGTTTGGATGACTTGTTTAGTTAGTGTGTTCAGGAGACTGCATTGTATAAGATGGCTGCCTCAGCCATCTCCAAGTTTTTTGAAGCGCCCTCTATTGATTGTTTCGTGAGGTTTCGTAAAGTAGACCTTATAGCTATAGCTGACCATTATGGATTTGTTGTCCCTGAGAAAGCCCTAAAGGCTGAGCTTTTGGTGCTAGTCAGGGAGGGTTTAGTGAGAGAACGGATTCTCTCATTGCAAGGAGAGGAGACGGGTAGACCATCTGATGCCAAGTTGGAGGACATGGCGGAGGAAGGGGTTCCTCGTACGCCTTTTACATTGCCCCGATTTGATCCTTTATCTTCTGCTTCGGGTCGTTCAGATGGGACTGCTAGGCTGAAGGTGAGGCTGGCTCGGTTAGAAATGGAGCAAAAAGATAAAGAGAGACAGATGAATTTTGAACTTGAAATTAGGAAAATAGAAGCTGACAAGGAGGTGAGGATCCGACAACTGGAGCTAGACGCTGCCTCCAGTGCGACTCCACAAGCTGCTCATCATCAAGCCCACTTCGATGTGAGTAAAAACATAGCTTTAGTCCCTCCATTCCGAGAGTCGGAAGTTGATTCTTATTTCTCTGAGTTTGAGCGTGTGGCCGCTGCGCTGCATTGGCCACTTGAGGTTTGGCCGCTCCTGTTACAATGTAAATTGTCTGGGAAAGCCCAGGAAGTAGTAGCTGCTCTCTCCCTGGAAGACAGTTTACACTACGATACAGTTAAAACTACCGTGTTGTGGGCTTATGAGTTGGTGCCTGAAGCTTATAGGCAGTGCTTCAGGAACCACAAAAAAACATCTCACCGTACATTTGTTGAATTTGCTAGGGACAAAGAGTCTCTGTTTAGTCGTTGGTGTTCAGCCAGCAAAGCTAACACCTTTGCTGATATTCGGGAGTTGATGCTGTTGGAGGACTTTAAAAGCAACCTCCCAGATAGAATTGTAGTTAATTTAAATGAACAGAAAATGGTGACATTGGCCCAAGCAGCAGTGTTGGCAGATGAGTACGCTTTGACACACAAGACTGTCTTTGATGCACCACGTTTTGAAGGCCGGACGATTACGTCATCAGTTCCTCGTTCAGGTCGCTTTTCCTCTAACACCCCTAAGCCTTTTCATGAAATCCGTGAATGTTTTTACTGTCACCAAAAGGGTCACGTGATTGCGGACTGCCCAGTTTTGAAAAATAAACCGCAACAGTCCCAGTCACCGTCCCCAAAAATGAAAAGTTTGGGTTTAGTCAAGTCTTTGGCTCGTCCCTTGGATCGAGTTATTGATTCAGCATTTGAGAAACCGGATCCTGTCTATGCTCCGTTTATCTCTGCCGGTTGTGTTTCCTTAACAGGAGAACAAGCTCATCAAAAGCCTATCCAAATCCTACGAGACACCGGGGCGGTGCAGTCAGTAATCGTTACTGATGCTTTACCCTGGTCTCCTGAAACGTATTGTGGCTCGCATGTGATATTACAGGGGATAGAGACAAAAACCGTACCTGTACCATTACACTGGGTCCACTTAGTGTCAGACTTGGTATCAGGACGTTTCCGTGTTGGTGTAGTGGCTACACTGCCAGTATCAGGAGTCAAATTGCTACTAGGGAATGATATTGCTGGTGGTAATGTCACTCCTGTGTTAGAGGTAGTAGACAACCCAGAAATCAGAACTACAGATGAGAAATTGGTTCAAGCATTTCCACATGTTTTTCCTGCTTGTGTGTTATTGAGGGCACAATCTCGCAAGCTAGGAGATGTGGTGGATTTGGCTAGTTCCATTTTTGAGAACGTTGAGGTAGAAGACAATGCCCCGAGTACGCCTTCTGCAATGCCGACAGTTTTTACCCCCGTAAAAACTAAGGCAGGGGAAAACGAAATCGCGCCCCAATTACATGACATTCTTTTGTCTGTCACCCCCGAGAAGGTGATTGAATGTCAAAAAGAAGACACCAGTCTTCGCAAGTGTTTTGCTTCGGTAATTTCCATTGAGGAAGCTAAAACTAGAGAGACCGCCTACTTTATGGAAGCAGCAGTTTTGATGCGGAAATGGGCATCTCATGACACCATTAATGACTGGAGTGAAGTGTGTCAAGTGGTTGTTCCTACACCGTTCCGACAGCAGGTGCTGTCACTCGCCCATGACCAGGCGTGGTCTGGACATTTGGGGATCACAAAGACTTATAACCGGGTCCTTTGTCATTTCTTCTGGCCAGGTTTGAAGTCTGACGTGGTCCAATTTTGTAAAACATGTCACATATGTCAACTCACTGGGAAAGTGAATCAAACAGTTCCACGAGCGCCACTCTGCCCGATTCCTGTGGTGGGGGAACCGTTTGAAAGAGTGATAATTGATTGTGTAGGTCCATTGCCGAAAACCAGGTCATGTAACCAGTTCCTACTAACGATAATGTGCCGTGCTACTCGATACCCAGAGGCTATTCCTCTCCGTACTATAACGGCTAAGATCGTGGTGAAGGCACTAGTGAAGTTCTTCTCTACGTTTGGACTCCCTGAAGTAATCCAAACTGATCAGGGATCTAACTTCATGTCTAAACTGTTTTCAAATGTGTTAAAGACATTGTGTATTTCCCATCAGGTCTCCAGTCCGTATCATCCAGAGAGTCAAGGGGCTCTAGAACGCTGGCATCAGACACTGAAGGCAATGCTACGCAAGTATTGTATGGATACCAGTACTGATTGGGATGAGGGGGTGCCCTTTGTCCTATTTGCTATAAGGGAAACGATACAAGAGTCCTTAGGGTTCAGCCCTGCTGACCTTGTGTTTGGACACACCCCACGGGGTCTGCTGAAAGTTTTGAAGGAGCATATCTTATCTCCTACACCCAGTAGTGCCCCTAAAAATGTTTTGGATTATGTCAGTAAGATGCGGGAGAGACTGCACGCCGCATGTGCGTTAGCCCAAAAGTCTCTCTCCTCGTCTCAAAAACGCATGAAGTTGCATTATGACAAAAAGGCTGTTGGCCGTTCATTTGCACCAGGGGATCTTGTTTTAGTTTTGTTGCCAATCCCTGGCTCATCTCTGTCAGCACGTTTTTCTGGACCATATCTGGTGGAAAAGAAACTCAATGACACCAATTATGTGATAAAGACACCAGATCGAAGGCATTCTTCCCATGTGTGTCATGTTAACATACTGAAAACATATTATGTGCGTGATTCTCCCGACAGCTCCTCGAGTAAGCCGGTCCAGCCCGCCGTCTCCAGTGTGGCTGCGGTGGTGCTGAAGCCTGGCTGGGACCTAGATGAGGATAAGGAGGACGGGTTGGAGTTACGCCATACGTTACAGCAAGGTGAACGCCTATGTAATTCAGAGATGCTGAAGAAGTTACCCTCTCAAATGGAACATTTGGATAATGATCAAACTAAGGATCTTATCCTATTGATAAACAGGTTTCTCAGTGTGTTTCAGGACATTCCAAGTCGCACATCCATCTTGGAACATGACGTGGATGTGGGGAACGCTGTTCCTATACGTCAGCATCTGTACCGGGTTAATGCTAAGAAAAGGGAAGTAATGAAAAGTGAGGTAACTTATTTATTACAGAATGACATGGCAAAACCCAGTAACAGCTCCTGGAGTTCCCCATGTATTCTTGTTCCTAAGCCTGACGGTACATCCCGCTTATGTACGGACTATCGTCGCGTAAATGCAGTTACAAAGTCTGATTCTTTTCCTCTACATCGCTTAGATGACTGTATTGATAGAATAGGCTCTACTGCTTACGTTAGTAAGTTAGATTTGCTAAAAGGTTATTGGCAGGTGCCTCTGACCTCTCGAGCTTCTGACATATCGGCTTTTGTTACGCCAGATAACTTTGTACAATACACTGTGATGCCCTTTGGCATGTGTAATGCACCTGCTACTTTTCAGCGGCTAGTTAACTTCTTGAAACTCCCCAAACCGGATCCGGGTTTGTGACTAAGCCTCAGGCTCATTAGCATAACGCAACGTTAACGATTTCTGAAAATCGCAAATAAAATTAAAATAATGCGTTTGCTCTCAAGCTTAGCCTTTTCTTAACAACACTGTCATCTCAGATTTTCAAAATATGCTTTTGAACCATAGAAATGGACTAATTTGTGTAAGAGTATGCAAAGCTAGCATAGCATTTTGTGTAGCATGTAGCACGCAACATTTTCACAAAAGCCAGATAACCAAATAAATAAAATCATTTACCTTTGAAGAGCTTCTGATGTTTTCAATGAGGAGACTCTCAGTCACATACCAGATGCGCAGTGTTTCCTGAAAGCGTCTGTGTGTAGGAGAAATCGTTCCGTTTTCTACATTGCGCCTGGCTACTGAAACGAACCGAAAATGCAGTCACCTACAACGTAAAACTTTTTCCGGATTAACTACATAATATCGACCGAAACATGGCAAACGTTGTTTGGAATCAGTCCTCAAGGTGTTTTTTCACATATCTCTTCATTGACATGCAGTTCGTGGAAGCTTGCTTTCCTCTCTGTATCCCTTGGAAAAATACTGGCAGGTGACTTTTGCGCACCAATTTCAGCGCAGGACACCGGGCGGACACGTGGTAAATGTGGTCTCTTATGGTCAATCTTCCAATGATCTGCCTACAAATACGTCACAATGCTGCAGACACCTTGGGGAAACGACAGAAAGGGTTGATTCATTCCTCTTGCGTTCACAGCCATATAAGGAGATCATGAAAGACAGAGCCTCAAAAATCCTTGTCATTTCCTGGATGCCATCTCATCTTGGTTTTGCCTGAAGCTCACGTTAAAGGGCACGCACAGAGAAGATCTTTGTATTTCTGGACACGTCAGAGTGTTTTCTTTCGAACAGTAGCAATTATATGCATAGTCGAGCATCTTTTTGTGACAAAATATCTTGTTTAAAACGGGAACGTTTTTCATCCAAAAATGAAATAGCGCCACCATAGATGTAAGAGGTTAACATTGTGTTTGCAGATGTGCCAAATTGTACTGCTTACCTTGACGATGTGGTGATTCATTCGTCTACTTGGTCTGATCATCTCTCCACTTTAAAAAGTGTGTTTCAGCGGTTGGAGAAGGCTTCTTTGACCCTCAATTTGGCCAAGTGTGAGTTTGGGAAGGCTACAGTGACTTACTTAGGGAAACAAGTGGGACGAGGTCAAGTGCGCCCAGTAACTGGTAAAGTGGAAGCAATTGTTGCTTTTCCTGCTCCCACTACTCGCCGCCAGTTGCGCAGATTCCTGGGGATGGTAGGGTACTATCGTACCTTCTGTAAGAATTTCTCAACGGTAGTAGCTCCCCTTTCATCTCTGCTTAGTCCCAAGGTACCATTCAAGTGGTCCAAGGACTGTAACTATGCTTTTGAGTCCGCTAAAGCGCTACTTTGTAGTGCCCCAGTGCTTGCCGCCCCCAACTTTGACAAACCTTTTAAGTTGGAGGTAGATGCTAGTATTGTGGGGGTGGGTGTGGTTCTCTTACAGGAAGATGAAGACGGAGTGGATCGGCCCGTCAGTTTATTCTCCCGTAAGTTCAACTCGTGTCAGTCAAGGTACTCTACAATTGAACAAGAGACGCTGGCTTTATTGCTTGCCTTACAGTTCTTTGAGGTATATGTGGGCTCCAGTGCCTTGCCTGTAATGGTCTTCACGGACCATAATCCATTGGTGTTCTTGAAACAAATGTACAACCAGAACTGCCGCCTTATGCGGTGGGCTCTGATTGTACAAGGATATAATGTACAGATAGCTCATGTGAAGGGCTCGGCGAATGTAGTTGCTGACGCTCTATCACGGGTTTACTAACTGGGGATGTGTTGGCTTTTGTTATTTCAAAACTAGGTTTGCAATTTTTGTGGTGGGCGTGTTACGTTCCCCAGTTTATGTGTTGTAGTTTGTATGTTTGCATGTGTTTTATTTCAGGAAATGGCCTCCTGAAATCCCTCAAGCAGCTGATTGGTCGACTCCAGGGCTAATTGGAGAGCTGACCCCGCCCCCTCGTCAAGACAGCTGTCTCCAATTACCCATTCAATCTGAAGCTATATAAAAGCCAGTGTTCTGTTCAGGAGAGAGAGATTTGCTGGGAGGTCATTGCAGAGATTTTGCTAGAGAGATTTGCTGGGAGGTCATTGCAGAGATTTTGCTAGAGATTTTGCTGGGCTGAGAGTTGGTATGTTTTGTGAGTTTGTTGCTCAGATAGAGCTTATTTGATGTCCTTTGTTTCTTAGTTTGTTTGTGAAATTGTTTAATATTCTGTTTCATTTGTTCCCAGGGGGGAAGGGGAAGGCACCTAGGGAGTGCTTAGGCAAGAGGCCCGCGGGCATACATATACCCGTAGCATATTCGCTGTCTAGGCACACTAGGTAAGACCTGGGCGGACCACCCCCTTGTATTTTGGTTAGAGCACCAGGTGGTGCTAAATTAGGTAAGTAGTGGGTAGGCAGGTAAGATAGGAGAGGGGGGGCTTTGAGATTTACTTTCTTTGCTTTGGTTCCGTCCAGCCCCTTTTCCCCATATTACCGTGTGAAGGAATAAGGTCCTGGTAAACGGTACCACATTCTGCCTGTTATCATTCTTTCTTGCACCTACAGTCCATACCTTTTTCACTTCACGGAGAGTTTAGTTGTAGCAGGGTGTTGCGTTCCCTCTTCATAGAGGCGTGCGTAACAAGCATGGCCAGATTACAGTGCATGAGACCCACCCAGATGGAATGGAGGGTGACCAGATTAACCTGTCTGAGACCCATCCAGATGTAATGGAGCGTGACCAGATTACAGTGCCTAAAACAGAACCAAGATGCAATGGAGCATGACCAGATTACAGTGCCTGAGACCCACGCAGATGTAATTGAGGGTGACCAGATTACACTGTCTGAGACCCACCCAGATGTAATGGAGGGTGACCAGATTACAGTGCATATGAGACCCACGCAGATGTAATGGAGGGTGACCAGATTACAGTGCCTGAGACCCACCCAGATGTAATGGAGGGTGACCAGATTACAGTGCCTGAGACCCACCCAGATATAATGGAGGGTGACCAGATTACAGTGCCTGAGACCCACCCAGATGTAATGGAGGGTGACCAGATTACACTGTCTGAGACCCACCCAGATGTAATGGAGGGTAACCAGATTACACTGCCTGGGACCTATCCAGATGTAATGGAGGGTGACCAGATTACAGTGCCTGAGACCCACCCAGATGTAATGGAGCGTGACCAGATTACAGTGCCTGAGACCCACCGAGATGTAATGGAGCATGACCAGATTACAGTGCCTGAGACCCAGCCAGATGTAATGGAGCGTGACCAGATCACAGTGCCTGAGACCCACCCAGATGTAATGGAGCGTGACCAGATTACAGTGCCTGAGACCCACCATTAGTGAGGTTATGGACGACATGTGATCTCCCCAGGGTATTGAAGCCATTCATGGACGTTTCATGCCATGGACCAGGATAAAAGGGTGTGATGGAGGAAAGCTGGAGAGGAGTGTGTGGTGTCTGATTCTGGTCCAGGTGATGAGTGTCCTTACACACAAGCACACACACATGCACACATACGCTGGCCCAGACCACAGCCAGTGGTGGCAGGTGCAGTGCCATCGGGATGTTAAACAGTATCAGCACAAACACAAAGTTTGTCTGCTCTTTGCTGTATTAGCCAATAGTAGTATCTCAAAGCAAACATACAGAAAATTAGAAATTCATCTGTAAATCACTACTTTAATTTGTTACTGAAGAAACAAACTGACTCCGATTCTGCCTGTGGCTGTGGATGGAATGAGAACCAAACAATGCCATTGTGTGTGTGTGTGTGTGTTGTTGAGAGGAAAGGCTAGATCTTCTCCTTTAATCTTACCCCAGGATACAGCTCGACACAAAAAATAGAAAACATTCCATCTTTTGTTGGACTGAAACCAATAAAGGTGTAGAACAGCGTGTCATGCTGCATTGTGAGGTATCAGGCAGATAGATTCAGATGAAAACAATGAAAACAGCTGGGGTCTGACCTCATGGTGGTACATTCTAATAACATGAACTTGTTATCCTTAGTGTTTAATACATTTAGGGAATATGATTTTCTGACTCTGCATAGAGTATAATGTGCTCCAAGTCTTGTCGGCCTTGGTTGGATGTTTGATGCGTCAGCAACATATTATAGACTTTGTATTACATTTATAGATTAGAGAATCATTAAGAAGTCCCAGCATACTTTAAAGACCAGTATTGAGGGATACACCTCTTCCCAGAGGCCTGAGATTTTTGTTGTCACTACCCTCTGCACCATAGGAGACATGGTTCAGGTCCCCAGTGCAGCTCTCACTCTCTCATGCTACAATATTGTATATACCAGTATTATGCATTTAAAATGCTTACAAAATACTGTGTGGACAAAATAAAGGATATATAGACCGTATTAAAGCAGTAAGTCACTACTGTATCCTCACACAGTGAGTGGATAAATGAAGTGAGGCAAGGTGACAGGCAGGATAACTCTCATAACTTTGATCATGCAATATTAATTCTGGATGTTTTATTCATGTGGGAGCAGCTAGCGGAGCCCCAGGATGTGGCCTTTCCCCGAGCCGTTCCTTTCCCTGTCTGCTCTACCCTCTCTGTCTCTCTCTCTGTCTCTCTCTCTGTCTCCCTCTCTGTCTCTCTCTCTGTCTCTCTCTCTGTCTCCCTCTCTGTCTCTCTCTCTGTCTCTCTCTCTGTCTCTCTCTCTGTCTCTCTCTCTGTCTCTCTCTCTGTCTCTCTCTCTGTCTCTCTCTCTGTCTCTCTCTCTGTCTCTCTCTCTGTCTCTCTCTCTGTCTCTCTCTCTGTCTCTCTCTCTGTCTCTCCCTCTGTCTCTCCCTCTGTCTCTCCCTCTGTCTCTCCCTCTGTCTCTCCCTCTGTCTGTCCCTCTGTCTCTCCCTCTGTCTCTCCCTCTGTCTCTCCCTCTGTCTCTCCCTCTGTCTCTCCCTCTCTCATATATATATCTTTCTCTCTCTTTCTCTACCTCCCCAACTCTCCCCCTTCCTCTCCCTCTCCCTGGCTCCTACCAGGAGGTAAGCTTATTTTCGCTATCCACTTGCAAATCTCTCCTCCCCTTCCCCTCAGCAACTATTCATCCCTCTCTCTTTCCACCTGTTTCCAGTGTGGCAGCCGGCTGCCTATGCTGGCTGCCTGCCATTCTGATGTATGTGTGATTGTGACCAATGGGGTTTCTTACCATTTGAATCATGGTGGTTCGGTTTTATGTGTTGAACTGTCATGACAAGAGCGAGGGACAGGATGTTAATGTCAGGATGCCCACCAAACTGTTTTCGACTTACAAATAAGATAATTAAACTTTTAATAACGTTGATCAGATATTGACCATTGTTCAGGCGAATTGGACGGATTTTAATGGGCTGTTTTAATCTAATAAGGCTGGTCAGTTCATCGTCATTGGATCCTTAGTAGCCTATCAGATCACTTTGAATCCTTAGAAGCCTATCAGACCACTCATTAAGAAGAGCGTTTCCTGTGTGATCCAGTGTCTCCTCTCACTCTCAATAATACCCTTATTAAAATGGTTGTGTTTTTACAGTTTTTCTCAATTGCTAAAACACAATTTCTGAAACCTTGCTCCATTTCCTGAAAACAGTAAACACAAAACCTCATCTTCAAGCACTATTTACATAACCTCTGACTCCTCTTGCAAAATGAAACATTCGCCTCAAAACAGTTTTACCTGTGTTCAAAATCAAACACAACTCTCAAATCATAAACAAAGTGATCAAAATGATATACACTCTCAAGCAGTCAGTAAACAATACACCGAAAAATAGAAAACACATTGTTCAAAACGTACAATTCTCAGGGAGAAGTACATTTTTAATCTAAAAAAATATTCATATTTTTCCGTCATTGTCTTTTGATGAACGAGAACATGTTCTATCATAGTAGCTCAAAATTGTTCAGAAATTACTACTCTGCTTTGTTCTTTGCAATTTTGTTTTTTGTTCTTCCTCCTCCTTCTACCCCTATTTTTACAGTACTGTACCCTGCATCTCACAAACTTGTCCTTTGTCTCTGTGATACTGTAATTCTTGTTCTTTGTTGATATGAACCTGCAACCAGTCAAAATCTATTGAGCAGTCAGTACTGTTTGTAAATGGAAAGCACAATGTTCAGGGCCATACAATTCATCCATTGTACCGTATACAGCCTACAATGCACTGTACTACAGTATCCATTCTCAGACTTTCTCCTTCCCACCTTCAACAACCTGTTTGCTCTCTGAACTGTCTTATATTGGTTGTGTCACATCATTTGAAACAGGTTAAATCAGTTTTGAGTGGTTGTGTTCAATCAATGACATATGTTCTTTATTTGTATTTGATTGTTGCCACTTGTGTTTACCAGTATGGATGACATGGGCATTAGAGTACAGAATGTGTTTAGAGAATGAGAATGTATTTAGAGTTTGGCAGAAAAGTCTAAGTGAGATCTGCAAATGGTGTTTTACCATGTGAAATGGTTGTAGGTATTGACAACAGACTGTGTTTACCAAGTGAAATGGTTTAAGGTTTTGACAACAGACTGTGTGTTACCATGTGAAATGGTTGAAGGTATTGACAACAGACTATGTTTTACCATGTGAAATGGTTGAAGGTATGGACAACAGACTGTGTTTCACCATGTGAAATGGTTGTAGGTATTGACAACAGACTGTGTTTCACCATGTGAAATGGTTTAAGGTATTGACAACAGACTGTGTTTCACCATGTGAAATGGTTGAAGGTATTGACAACAGACTGTGTTTTACCATGTGAAATGGTTTAAGGTATGGACAACAGACTGTGTTTTACCATGTGAAATGGATTAAGGTATTGACAACAGATTGTGTATTACCATGTGAAATGGTTGAAGGTATTGACAACAGACTGTGTTTTACCATGTGAAATGGTTTAAGGTATTGACAACAGACTGTGTTTTATCATGTGAAATGGTTTAAGGTATGGACAACAGACTGTGTTTTACCATGTGAAATGGTTTAAGGTATTGCCAACAGACTGTGTTTCACCATGTGAAATGGTTTAAGGTATTGACAACAGACTGTTTCACCATGTGAAATGGTTTAAGGTATTGACAACAGACTGTGTTTCACCATGTGAAATGGTTTAAGGTATTGACAACAGACCGTGTTTTACCATGTGAAATTGTTTAAGGTATTGACAACAGACTGTGTTTCACCATGTGAAATGGTTTAAGGTATTGACAACAGACCGTGTTTTACCATGTGAAATTGTTTAAGGTATTGACAACAGACTGTGTTTTACCATGTGAAATGGTTGAAGGTATTGACAACAGACTGTGTTTTACCATGTGAAATGGTTGAAGGTATTGACAACAAACTGTATTTTACCATGTGAAATGGTTGAAGGTTTTGACAACAGACTGTTTCACCATGTGAAATGGTTGAAGGTATTGACAACAGACTGTGTTTTACCATGTGAAATGGTTTAAGGTATTGACAACAGACTGTGTTTTACCATGTGAAATGGTTTAAGGTATTGACAACAGACTGTGTTTTACCATGTGAAATGGTTTAAGGTATTGACAACAGACTGTGTTTTACCATGTGAAATGGTTTAAGGTATTGACAACAGACTGTGTGTTACCATGTGAAATGGTTTAAGGTATTGACAACAGACTGTGTTTTACCATGTGAAATGGTTGAAGGTATTGACAACAGACTGTGTTTTACCATGTGAAATGGTTGAAGGTATTGACAACAAACTGCATAATTAGCTAAATGAGTCCAGGCAACTGAGAACGTTGTTCAGCCAAATGGGTTTTAGTGTTTTAGCAACTGAGAGAAACTGTAATAAGGGCAACTATTGAAGAGAGGAGTGGAGTGGAGAGGGGAGAGGAGCTCTTAGTGTCCATTCACAGGCTCCCTTTTTTCTGCAGCCCAGTCTGCCTATGCACTGTTCAGACAACCAACATACACACTCACACTCTAAAGTCCAACCAAGGCCGACAAGACTTGGAGCACATTATACTCTATGCAGAGTCAGAAAAGCATATTCCCTAAATGTATTAAACACTAAGGATAACAAGTTCATGTTATTAGAATGTACCACTACGAGGTCAGACCCCAGCTGTTTTCATTGTTTTCATCTGAATCTATCTGCCTGATACCTCACAATGCAGCATGACACGCTGTTCTACACCTTTATTGGTTTCAGTCCAACAAAAGATGGAATATTGACTTTTTTTGTGTCGAGCTGTATCCTGGGGTAAGATTAAAGAAGAAGATCTAGCCTTTCCTCTCAACAACACACACACACACACACACACACACACACACACACACACACACACACACACACACACACACACACACACACACACACACACACACACACACACCATGGCCATGGAGGTCAATCCTCTATCACTGACATGTTGATGCATCGATCCCCCCTTTCCTTCTGAAAATGAACTATAATTACAGAAAAAGAAGGGAAGGAGGGAAGATAGAAAAAGATAAGTAAAGCGAGAGACGGAGAGAGGGATGTTTGTTAGCGTGAGAGAGAGAGAGAGAGAGAGAGAGAGAGAGAGAGAGAGAGAGAGAGAGAGAGAGAGAGAGAGAGAGAGAGAGAGAGAGGATGACAGAGGATGACAGAGGTAAAGGCAGTTGATTGGGTTCTTTTGAAGTGAATCCCCATTAGTACATAACATTACAGAAAAGCAGCCGGCCTCCGCTCCACCAAGCCCAACAATTACACCCAGCTGTACCCTCCACCATCAGCTTGATAGTCACTAACTGTCCAACAAACACTGTCATTAAACTGATGCATCCGTCCAACACCACCTTTCTGTCCGGCAGCCATTTGCATGCCGCTCAAAGACAAGGGTTTATGGCCGTTAGTAGAGATGAGTCGTCAGACAGAGAACAAAGAGGAAAGTAATGCAATGCCCCTAATGGGACACACACACACACACAAACACACACACACACACACACTCCCATTATTACTGTAGACAGCTCCTCAGAGGTGAACACAACCTTGACTCGGAAAACAGACCAATTTATTTGTCTCTCTCCCCTGGAAATAATTTCTCATGCAATTATGTCCTATTTCTTTGGTGTGCTTCATATGACAGGGTCAAGCTTCAACCAGATTGTATTTGACTTCTTTCTCCAACTCATTGCACGTTCAGCATGCAAACTGAAATCAATTATGATGCCATAGAGTAAGTTTTCCCAAACTTGGTCCTGGAGTTTTGGTTTTTGCGCCAGCACCACAAAGCTGATTCAAATCATCAAAGCTTGATGATTAGTTGGTTATTTGAATCAGCTGTGTAGTGGTAGGACAAAAAGCTAAATGTGCATCCAGGAGAGACCCCAGGACCGAGTTTGAGAAACCCTGGCATAGAGGGCTTCTATACTGATCGGTGCCAGTCTTATACCCTCCCAAACATGAATGTTTGACTGACCAGATGAGCAAACTAAATGCCTTGAATCATAATCAGGGAATAAACAAATTACTTAAGATAGGTTTTAATTAAATGCCTCCTGAGAGACTTAATTAAAGACGTCACCTTTTGTTTTCCACATGAAGCTCAAGCTGACATGCAGAGCTTCTCAGCTCAGCCCTGGTAGATTGTTGCTAATGTTGCCGTTGGTATCGTTGCTGTCATTGTATTTGTTGATGTTTATTGGAGCTGGGATACTCTTCATTTTGTATCGCTGAAGATAGAAATGTAAAGGGAATTTCCTATTGAGCTGACATCTGCAGAGGGAATGCAGTCTGCTAACGCGGGAACATGGCCTTTACATTTCAATCACACTGTGAAGCTACATTTTCGCCATACGAATAGAATATAGCCCTTAACCTTGTCAGTCGTTTGGATGGTAAATGCAATGCCAACCATTTACATTGTTTTGGTTGTGTGTTTTTGGTTTCTCATTAACTGGTAAGCCTGGGTCAGACAGGACAGAGCGACACAACGTAGGCCAAAACATAACACTAGAAGAGAAAATCATTTACTTTTCTCCCCCCAAAAAGGTTTTAATATTCAAGCAATTTTCGTATATCAGGCTTCTCCTCCAATGCTTTGACAGGTCTCTGGCCTTATCGCTGCAGAGAAGGAAATTATAGCTCTATCTTCTGCCCCAGAAGCCATGTCAACCCAGCACGGTCACACACACCCACTGCCCCTCCCCCTTCATCCCCACCACCCCACCTGCTCCAATTCCATCTGTTTATTCATTTATTGTGAAACAGTTACAAAAGTTGCAAAAGTAGCGATGCATAAAACAATTGTCTGTCTGTCTGTCTGTCTGTCTGTCTGTCTGTCTGTCTGTCTGTCTGTCTGTCTGTCTGTCTGTCTGTCTGTCTGTCTGTCTGTCTGTCTGTCTGTCTGTCTGTCTGTCTGTCTGTCTGTCTGTCTGTCTGTCTGTCTGTCTGTCTGTCTGTCTGTCTGTGTCTCCTATCAACCACAACGACAACAAAGCTACTCTTTCCTTCCACATCAGGGGCTGGGGCTGATTCAATAGGTTCAGCGATGAAGGCAACCCTCGCAGGCCCACTGATGGGATTTGATGAGGGGCGGTTCATGACCGCTTGACGACACTAACCTGAGGTGTTGAGAGACAGATAGAGAAAGAGAAAAAGAGAGAGAGGGAGAGAGAGAGAGAGAGGGGAAAGGTGGTGAGAGAATTATCATTAATATGATAGTGATGGGACACGAGTTGATGTGAAGTGAAGACGCATCAACATCACACACAGGCCAAATGTAATTAAGGCACAAACAGACCTATCTCATTGATGATGGGTAACAGTAATGTGATCAGTTCTGGCAGAGGGAAGCAGCTTTTATTAAATGCCCATTTCAGCGGGGCCTGGTGTTTAGCATTGGAGGATGTGGATGAGCGGCGCAAAGCAAAGCAGAATCTCATTTACACATAACAGCCATACCACACTACCCCCCACCTCCCCCCGGCCACAGACACCCACACATTGACTCAGCCCTGTTGTCTCTGACACACACACATTGTCTCAGCCCTTTCTACTCCGACATCCACACATTGACTCAGCCATGTCTTCTCTGACACACACATTGTCTCAGCCCTTTCTACTCTGACATCCACACATTGACTCAGCCCTTTCTACTCTGACACCCACATTGTCTCAGCCCTTTCTACTCTGACATCCACACATTGACTCAGCCATGTCTTCTCTGACACACACATTGTCTCAGCCCTTTCTACTCTGACATCCACACATTTTCTCAGCCCTTTCTACTCCGACATCCACACATTGACTCAGCCATGTCTTCTCTGACACCCACAGCTTGACTCAGCCCTCTCACTATGACACCCACAGCTTGACTCAGCCCTGTCTTCTCTGACATCCACACATTGACTCAGCCCTGTCTTCTCTGACACCCACAGCTTGACTCAGCCCTCTCACTATGACACCCACAGCTTGACTCAGCCATGTCTTCTCTGACATCCACACATTGACTCAGCCCTGTCTTCTCTGACACCCACAGCTTGACTCAGCCCTCTCACTATGACACCCACAGCTTGACTCAGCCCTGTCTTCTCTGACATCCACACATTGACTCAGCCCTGTCTCCCTGACACCCACAGCTTGACTCAGCCCTGTCTTCTCTGACACCCACTGCTTGACTCAGCCCTGTCATCTCTGACATCCACACATTGACTCAGCCCTGTCTTCTCTGACATCCACACATTGACTCAGCCCTGTCTTCTCTGACATCCACACATTGACTCAGCCCTGTCATCTCTGACATCCACACATTGACTCAGCCCTGTCATCTCTGACATCCACACATTGACTCAGCCCTGTCTTCTCTGACTTCCACACATTGACTCAACCCTGTCTACGCTGACACCCACACATTGACTCAGCCCTGTCTACGCTGAAACCCACACATTGACTCAGCCCTGTCTCTCTGACATCCACACATTGACTCATCACTGTCTTCTCTGACATCCACACATTGACTCATCACTGTCATCTCTGACGCTCACACCTAGACTCAGCCCTGTCTTCTCTGACACCCACAGCTTGACTCAGCCATGTCTTCTCTGACACCCACAGCTTGACTCAGCCATGTCTTCTCTGACACCCACACCTCGACTCAGCCATGTCTTCTCTGACACCCACAGCTTGACTCAGCCATGTCTTCTCTGACACCCACAGCTTGACTCAGCCATGTCTTCTCTGACACCCACACATTGACTCGGCCATGTCTTCTCTGACACCCCACACCTTGACTCAGCCCTGTCTTCTCTGACATCCACACATTGACTCAGCCCTGTCTCCCTGACACCCACACCTTGACTCAGCCCTGTCTTCTCTGACATCCACACATTGACTCAACCCTGTCTACGCTGACACCCACACATTGACTCAGCCCTGTCTACGCTGACACCCACACATTGACTCAGCCCTGTCTCTCTGACATCCACACATTGACTCAGCCCTGTCTTCTCTGACATCCACACATTGACTCATCACTGTCATCTCTGACGCTCATAACTAGACTTAGCCCTGTCTTCTCTGACACCCACAGCTTGACTCAGCCATGTCTTTTCTGACACCCACAACTTGACTCAGCCATGTCTTCTCTGACACCCACACCTTGACTCAGCCATGTCTTCTCTGACACCCACACCTTGACTCAGCCATGTCTTCTCTGCAAAATGTTAGTTCAGAATCAAGGTGGGTCTGCCACAGTGACCCAGATGGCAGAGGTCTAATCCTGTAGCAGCTCCAACCAGTCTGAAATATGCTTGGCCTGCTGATCAATCGATAACTTCCACCAAACTCCAGATCCAAGCTAGTAATGGTGATGAGGTGTGGGGATGGTGAAGCTGCTGGGGAGTAGGATTAGGATTAAGAGGGGGGGGGGTCTTGAGACGCCTTTCCATGCTGCTCCACGCCATTATGATATGAGAACAGCAGGAACCCAAGCGGGATCACTCTCCCCTATATCCTATAACCACCCCAAATTCAATCTAGGAGGTATCTCTCCTCTAATAAGGCGTAGTGCTTAACAGGCTACTGACAGGAGGCAACAGGACAGAGTAGAGGGGAGGCAGGGTGGAGGAAGGCAGGCGGCAGGTAGGCCAGCAGGCAACAGGACAGAGTGGAGGGGAGGCAGGGTGGAGGAAGGCAGGCGGCAGGTAGGCCAGCAGGCAACAGGACAGAGTGGAGGGGAGGCAGGGTGGAGGAAGCCAGGCGGCAGGTAGGCCAGCAGGCAACAGGACAGAGTGGAGGGGAGGCAGGGATTAGGAAGGCAGGCGGCAGGCATGCCGGCAGGCAACAGGACAGAGTGGAGGGGAGGCAGGGTGGAGGAAGGCAGGCGGCAGGCAGGCCGGCAGGCAACAGGACAGAGTGGAGGGGAGGCAGGGTGGAGGAAGGCAGGCGGCAGGCAGGCCGGCAGGCAACAGGACAGAGTGGAGGGGAGGCAGGGTGGAGGAAGGCAGGCGGCAGGCAGGCCGGCAGGCAACAGGACAGAGTGGAGGGGAGGCAGGGATTAGGAAGGCAGGCGGCAGGCAGGCCGGCAGGCAACAGGACAGAGGGGGGGGGGGGGGGCAGGGTGGAGGAAGGCAGGCGGCAAGCAGGCCGGCAGGCAACAGGACAGAGTGGGGGGGGCAGGGTGGAGGAAGGCAGGCGGCAGGCAGGCCGGCAGGCAACAGGACAGAGTGGAGGGGAGCCAGGGTGGAGGAAGGCAGGCGGCAAGCAGGCTGGCAGGCCGGCAGGCAACAGGACCGAGTAGAGGGGAGGCAGGGTGGAGGAAGGCAGGCGGAAAGCAGGCCGGCAGGCAACAGGACAGAGTGGAGGGGAGGCAGGGTGGAGGAAGGCAGGCGGCAAGCATGCCGGCAGGCCGGCAGGCAACAGGACCGAGTGGAGGGGAGGCAGGGTGGAGGAAGGCAGGCGGAAAGCAGGCCGGCAGGCCAGCAGGCAGACAACAGGACAGAGTGGAGGGGAGGCAGGGTGGAGGAAGGCAGGCGGATATCAGGCCGGCAGGCAACAGGACAGAGTGGAGGGGAGGCAGGGTGGAGGAAGGCAGGCGGCAGGCAGGCAGGCAACAGGACAGAGTGGAGGCAGGGTGGAGGAAGGCAGGCGGCAGGCAGGCAGGCAACAGGACAGAGTGGAGGGGAGGCAGGGTGGAGGAAGGCAGGCGGCAGGCAGGCAGGCGACAGGACAGAGTGGAGGGGAGGCATGGTGGAGGAAGGCAGGCGGCAGGCAGGCAGGCGACAGGACAGAGTGGAGGGGAGGCAGGGTGGAGGAAGGCAGGCGGCAGGCAGGCAGGCGACAGGACAGAGTGGAGGGGAGGCAGGGTGGAGGAAGGCAGGTGGCAGGCAGGCGACAGAACAGTGTGGAGGGGAGGCAGGGTGGAGGAAGGCAGGCGGCAGGCAGGCGACAGGACAGAGTGGAGGGGAGGCGGGGATTAGGAAGGCAGGCGGCAGGCAGGCCGGCAGGCAACAGGACAGAGTGGAGGGGAGGCAGGGTGGAGGAAGGCAGGCGGCAAGCAGGCCGGCAGGCAACAGGACAGAGTGGAGGGGAGGCAGGGTGGAGGAAGGCAGGCGGCAGGCAGGCCGGCAGGCAACAGGACAGAGTGGAGGGGAGGCAGCGTGGAGGAAGGCAGGCGGCAGGCAGGCCGGCAGGCAACAGGACAGAGTGGAGGGGAGGCAGGGATTAGGAAGGCAGGCGGCAAGCAGGCCGGCAGGCAACAGGACAGAGTGGAGGGGAGGCAGGGATTAGGAAGGCAGGCGGCAAGCAGGCCGGCAGGCAACAGGACAGAGTGGGGGGGGGCAGGGTGGAGGAAGGCAGGCGGCAGGCAGGCCGGCAGGCAACAGGACAGAGTGGAGGGGAGGCAGGGTGGAGGAAGGCAGGCGGCAAGCAGGACGGCAGGCCGGCAGGCAACAGGACCGAGTGGAGGGGAGGCAGGGTGGAGGAAGGCAGGCGGAAATCAGGCCGGCAGGCCGGCAGGCAGGCAACAGGACAGAGTGGAGGGGAGGCAGGGTGGAGGAAGGCAGGCGGCAGGCAGGCAGGCAACAGGACAGAGTGGAGGCAGGGTGGAGGAAGGCAGGCGGCAGGCAGGCAGGCAACAGGACAGAGTGGAGGGGAGGCAGGGTGGAGGAAGGCAGGCGGCAGGCAGGCAGGCGACAGGACAGAGTGGAGGGGAGGCAGGGTGGAGGAAGGCAGGCGGCAGGCAGGAAGGCAGGCGACAGGACAGAGTGGAGGGGAGGCAGGGTGGAGGAAGGCAGGCGGCAGGCAGGCAGGCAGACGACAGGACAGAGTGGAGGGGAGGCAGGGTGGAGGAAGGCAGGCGGCAGGCAGGCGACAGGACAGTGTGGAGGGGAGGCAGGGTGGAGGAAGGCAGGCGGCAGGCAGGCGGCAGGCAGGCGACAGAACAGTGTGGAGGGGAGGCAGGGTGGAGGAAGGCAGGCGGCAGGCAGGCGACAGGACAGAGTGGAGGGGAGGCGGGGATTAGGAAGGCAGGCGGCAGGCAGGCCGGCAGGCAACAGGACAGAGTGGAGGGGAGGCAGGGTGGAGGAAGGCAGGCGGCAGGCAGGCCGGCAGGCAACAGGACAGAGTGGAGGGGAGGCAGCATGGAGGAAGGCAGGCGGCAGGCAGGCCGGCAGGCAACAGGACAGAGTGGAGGGGAGGCAGGGATTAGGAAGGCAGGCGGCAAGCAGGCCGGCAGGCAACAGGACAGAGTGGGGGGTGCAGGGTGGAGGAAGGCAGGCGGCAGGCAGGCCGGCAGGCAACAGGACAGAGTGGAGGGGAGGCAGGGTGGAGGAAGGCAGGCGGCAAGCAGGCCGGCAGGCCGGCAGGCAACAGGACCGAGTGGAGGGGAGGCAGGGTGGAGGAAGGCAGGCGGAAATCAGGCCGGCAGGCCGGCAGGCAGGCAACAGGACAGAGTGGAGGGGAGGCAGGGTGGAGGAAGGCAGGCGGCAGGCAGGCAACAGGACAGAGTGGAGGGGAGGCAGGGTGGAGGAAGGCAGGCGGCAGGCAGGCAGGCGACAGGACAGAGTGGAGGGGAGGCAGGGTGGAGGAAGGCAGGCGGCAGGCAGGCAGGCAGGCGACTGGACAGAGTGGAGGGGAGGCAGGGTGGAGGAAGGCAGGCGGCAGGCAGGCAGGCAGGCGACAGGACAGAGTGGAGGGGAGGCAGGGTGGAGGAAGGCAGGCGGCAGGCAGGCAGGCAGGCGACAGGACAGAGTGGAGGGGAGGCAGGGTGGAGGAAGGCAGGCGGCAGGCAGGCGACAGGACAGTGTGGAGGGGAGGCAGGGTGGAGGAAGGCAGGCGGCAGGCAGGCGACAGGACAGAGTGGAGGGGAGGCAGGGTGGAGGAAGGCAAGCGGCAGGCAGGCAGGCGACAGGACAGAGTGGAGGGGAGGCAGGGTGGAGGAAGGCAAGCGGCAGGCAGGCAGGCGACAGGACAGAGTGGAGGGGAGGCAGGGTGGAGGAAGGCAGGCGGCAGGCAGGCAGGCAACAAGACAGAGTGGAGGGGAGGCAGGGTGGAGGAAGGCAGGCGGCAGGCAGGCAGGCGACAGGACAGAGTGGAGGGGAGGCAGGGTGGAGGAAGGCAGGCGGCAGGCAGGCAGGCAGGCGACTGGACAGAGTGGAGGGGAGGCAGGGTGGAGGAAGGCAGGCGGCAGGCGGCAGGCAGGCGACAGGACAGAGTGGAGGGGAGGCAGGGTGGAGGAAGGCAGGCGGCAGGCAGGCAGGCAGGCGACAGGACAGAGTGGAGGGGAGGCAGGGTGGAGGAAGGCAGGCGGCAGGCAGGCGACAGGACAGTGTGGAGGGGAGGCAGGGTGGAGGAAGGCAGGCGGCAGGCAGGCGACAGGACAGAGTGGAGGGGAGGCAGGGTGGAGGAAGGCAAGCGGCAGGCAGGCAGGCGACAGGACAGAGCGGAGGGGAGGCAGGGTGGAGGAAGGCAGGCGGCAGGCAGGCAACAGGACAGAGTGGAGGGGAGGCAGGGTGGAGGAAGGCAGGCGGCAGGCAGGCAGGCGACAGGACAGAGTGGAGGGGAGGCAGGGTGGAGGAAGGCAGGCGGCAGGCAGGCAGGCAGGCGACTGGACAGAGTGGAGGGGAGGCAGGGTGGAGGAAGGCAGGCGGCAGGCAGGCAGGCAGGCGACAGGACAGAGTGGAGGGGAGGCAGGGTGGAGGAAGGCAGGCGGCAGGCAGGCAGGCAGGCGACAGGACAGAGTGGAGGGGAGGCAGGGTGGAGGAAGGCAGGCGGCAGGCAGGCGACAGGACAGTGTGGAGGGGAGGCAGGGTGGAGGAAGGCAGGCGGCAGGCAGGCGACAGGACAGAGTGGAGGGGAGGCAGGGTGGAGGAAGGCAAGCGGCAGGCAGGCAGGCGACAGGACAGAGTGGAGGGGAGGCAGGGTGGAGGAAGGCAAGCGGCAGGCAGGCAGGCGACAGGACAGAGTGGAGGGGAGGCAGGGTGGAGGAAGGCAGGCGGCAGGCAGGCAGGCAACAGGACAGAGTGGAGGGGAGGCAGGGTGGAGGAAGGCAGGCGGCAGGCAGGCAGGCGACAGGACAGAGTGGAGGGGAGGCAGGGTGGAGGAAGGCAGGCGGCAGGCAGGCAGGCAGGCAGGCGACTGGACAGAGTGGAGGGGAGGCAGGGTGGAGGAAGGCAGGCGGCAGGCAGGCAGGCAGGCGACAGGACAGAGTGGAGGGGAGGCAGGGTGGAGGAAGGCAGGCGGCAGGCAGGCAGGCAGGCGACAGGACAGAGTGGAGGGGAGGCAGGGTGGAGGAAGGCAGGCGGCAGGCAGGCGACAGGACAGTGTGGAGGGGAGGCAGGGTGGAGGAAGGCAGGCGGCAGGCAGGCAACCGGACAGAGTGGAGGGGAGGCAGGGTGGAGGAAGGCAAGCGGCAGGCAGGCAGGCGACAGGACAGAGTGGAGGGGAGGCAGGGTGGAGGAAGGCAGGCGGCAGGCAGGCAGGCACGCAACAGGACAGAGTGGAGGGGAGGCAGGGTGGAGGAAGGCAGGCGGCAGGCAGGCCGGCAGGCAACAGGACAGAGTGGAGGGGAGGCAGCGTGGAGGAAGGCAGGCGGCAGGCAGGCCGGCAGGCAACAGGACAGAGTGGAGGGGAGGCAGGGATTAGGAAGGCAGGCGGCAAGCAGGCCGGCAGGCAACAGGACAGAGTGGGGGGGGGCAGGGTGGAGGAAGGCAGGCGGCAGGCAGGCCGGCAGGCAACAGGACAGAGTGGAGGGGAGGCAGGGTGGAGGAATGCAGGCGGCAAGCAGGCCGGCAGGCCGGCAGGCAACAGGACCGAGTGGAGGGGAGGCAGGGTGGAGGAAGGCAGGCGGAAATCAGGCCGGCAGGCCGGCAGGCAGGCAACAGGACAGAGTGGAGGGGAGGCAGGGTGGAGGAAGGCAGGCGGCAGGCAGGCAACAGGACAGAGTGGAGGGGAGGCAGGGTGGAGGAAGGCAGGCGGCAGGCAGGCAGGCGACAGGACAGAGTGGAGGGGAGGCAGGGTGGAGGAAGGCAGGCGGCAGGCAGGCAGGCAGGCGACTGGACAGAGTGGAGGGGAGGCAGGGTGGAGGAAGGCAGGCGGCAGGCAGGCAGGCGACAGGACAGAGTGGAGGGGAGGCAGGGTGGAGGAAGGCAGGCGGCAGGCAGGCAGGCAGGCGACAGGACAGAGTGGAGGGGAGGCAGGGTGGAGGAAGGCAGGCGGCAGGCAGGCGACAGGACAGTGTGGAGGGGAGGCAGGGTGGAGGAAGGCAAGCGGCAGGCAGGCAGGCGACAGGACAGAGTGGAGGGGAGGCAGGGTGGAGGAAGGCAAGCGGCAGGCAGGCAGGCGACAGGACAGAGTGGAGGGGAGGCAGGGTGGAGGAAGGCAGGCGGCAGGCAGGCAGGCAACAGGACAGAGTGGAGGGGAGGCAGGGTGGAGGAAGGCAGGCGGCAGGCAGGCGACAGGACAGAGTGGAGGGGAGGCAGGGTGGAGGAAGGCAAGCGGCAGGCAGGCAGGCGACAGGACAGAGTGGAGGGGAGGCAGGGTGGAGGAAGGCAAGCGGCAGGCAGGCAGGCGACAGGACAGAGTGGAGGGGAGGCAGGGTGGAGGAAGGCAGGCGGCAGGCAGGCAGGCAACAGGACAGAGTGGAGGGGAGGCAGGGTGGAGGAAGGCAGGCGGCAGGCAGGCAGGCGACAGGACAGAGTGGAGGGGAGGCAGGGTGGAGGAAGGCAGGTGGCAGGCAGGCAGGCAGGCGACTGGACAGAGTGGAGGGGAGGCAGGGTGGAGGAAGGCAGGCGGCTGGCAGGCAGGCAGGCGACAGGACAGAGTGGAGGGGAGGCAGGGTGGAGGAAGGCAGGCGGCAGGCAGGCAGGCAGGCGACAGGACAGAGTGGAGGGGAGGCAGGGTGGAGGAAGGCAGGCGGCAGGCAGGCGACAGGACAGTGTGGAGGGGAGGCAGGGTGGAGGAAGGCAGGCGGCAGGCAGGCGACAGGACAGAGTGGAGAGGAGGCAGGGTGGAGGAAGGCAAGCGGCAGGCAGGCAGGCGACAGGACAGAGCGGAGGGGAGGCAGGGTGGAGGAAGGCAGGCGGCAGGCAGGCAGGCAACAGGACAGAGTGGAGGGGAGGCAGGGTGGAGGAAGGCAGGCGGCAGGCAGGCAGGCGACAGGACAGAGTGGAGGGGAGGCAGGGTGGAGGAAGGCAGGTGGCAGGCAGGCAGGCAGGCGACTGGACAGAGTGGAGGGGAGGCAGGGTGGAGGAAGGCAGGCGGCAGGCAGGCAGGCAGGCGACAGGACAGAGTGGAGGGGAGGCAGGGTGGAGGAAGGCAGGCGGCAGGCAGGCAGGCAGGCGACAGGACAGAGTGGAGGGGAGGCAGGGTGGAGGAAGGCAGGCGGCAGGCAGGCGACAGGACAGTGTGGAGGGGAGGCAGGGTGGAGGAAGGCAGGCGGCAGGCAGGCGACAGGACAGAGTGGAGAGGAGGCAGGGTGGAGGAAGGCAAGCGGCAGGCAGGCAGGCGACAGGACAGAGCGGAGGGGAGGCAGGGTGGAGGAAGGCAGGCGGCAGGCAGGCAACAGGACAGAGTGGAGGGGAGGCAGGGTGGAGGAAGGCAGGCGGCAGGCAGGCGACAGGACAGTGTGGAGGGGAGGCAGGGTGGAGGAAGGCAGGCGGCAGGCAGGCGACAGGACAGAGTGGAGAGGAGGCAGGGTGGAGGAAGGCAAGCGGCAGGCAGGCAGGCGACAGGACAGAGTGGAGGGGAGGCAGGGTGGAGGAAGGCAGGCGGCAGGCAGGCGACAGGACAGTGTGGAGGGGAGGCAGGGTGGAGGAAGGCAGGCGGCAGGCAGGCGACAGGACAGAGTGGAGAGGAGGCAGGGTGGAGGAAGGCAAGCGGCAGGCAGGCAGGCGACAGGACAGAGTGGAGGGGAGGCAGGGTGGAGGAAGGCAGGCGGCAGGCAGGCAGGCAGGCGACAGGACAGAGTGGAGGGGAGGCAGGGTGGAGGAACTCAGGCGGCAGGCAGGCGACAGGACAGTGTGGAGGGGAGGCAGGGTGGAGGAAGGCAGGCGGCAGGCAGGCGACAGGACAGAGTGGAGGGGAGGCAGGGTGGAGGAAGGCAAGCGGCAGGCAGGCAGGCGACAGGACAGAGTGGAGGGGAGGCAGGGTGGAGGAAGGCAAGCGGCAGGCAGGCAGGCGACAGGACAGAGTGGAGGGGAGGCAGGGTGGAGGAAGGCAGGCGGCAGGCAGGCAGGCAACAGGACAGAGTGGAGGGGAGGCAGCGTGGAGGAAGGCAGGCGGCAGGCAGGCAGGCGACAGGACAGAGTGGAGGGGAGGCAGGGTGGAGGAAGGCAGGCGGCAGGCAGGCAGGCAGGCGACTGGACAGAGTGGAGGGGAGGCAGGGTGGAGGAAGGCAGGCGGCAGGCAGGCAGGCAGGCGACAGAACAGAGTGGAGGGGAGGCAGGGTGGAGGAAGGCAGGCGGCAGGCAGGCAGGCAGGCGACAGGACAGAGTGGAGGGGAGGCAGGGTGGAGGAAGGCAGGCGGCAGGCAGGCGACAGGACAGTGTGGAGGGGAGGCAGGGTGGAGGAAGGCAGGCGGCAGGCAGGCGACAGGACAGAGTGGAGGGGAGGCAGGGTGGAGGAAGGCAAGCGGCAGGCAGGCAGGCGACAGGACAGAGTGGAGGGGAGGCAGGGTGGAGGAAGGCAGGCGGCAGGCAGGCAGGCAGGCAACAGGACAGAGTGGAGGGGAGGCAGGCGGCAATCAGGCCGGCAGGCAGGCAACACTGGTCCAAACCACCACGTCTCTGTTTTTTAAAAACTTTGCCATTAAAATATACCCTCTTTATATGATGCTCTGCCATAAAGCATCTTCCTGAATGCTGAGATATGATGGAGGGAAAAGAACTGAAGCAAAACAGCACATTAAAAGGTTTGTCAGGTGGAGGAGATAGGAGCAGCAGGGAAATAACGAGAAGAAAATGACATTTAGAACCTGCTGTATGCACAGGGAGATAGCTGCTCTTCATTGAAGTGTGGCGGAACGGAGACATTTTTTAAAAAGGAGCTCCCTCCTCCCCCACAGAGACTTTGTTTTTACTGTATTCTGTGTGGGAGTAAGACAGAGGGAGAGAGAGACAGGGAGATGGAGAGAGACAGAGGCGACTCCGGGATGCTTGCCTTCTAGGTAGAATTGCAAAGAAGAAGCCATATCTCTGACTGGCCAATAGAAAGAAAAGATTAAGATGGGCAAAAGAACACAGATACTGGACGGAGGAACTCTGCCTAGAAGGCCAGCATCCCGGAGTTGCCTCTTCACTGTTGACATTGAGACTGGTGTTTTGCAGGTACTATTTAATGAAGCTGCCAGTTGAGGACTTGTGAGGCGTCTGTTTCTCAAACTAGACACTCTAATGTACTTGTCATCTTGCTCAGTTGTGCACCGGAATCCCACTCCTCTTTTTATTACGGTTAGAGACTGTTTGCGCTGTTCTGTGAAGGGTGTAGTACCCAGCGTTGTACGAGATCTTTGGTTTCATGGCAATTTCTTGGCAATTTCTCACATGGAATTGCCTTCGTTTCTCAGAACAAGAATAGACTGATGAGTTTCAGAAGACATTTCTTTGTTTCTGGCCATTTTGAGACTGTAATTGAACCCACAAATGCTGATGCTCCAGATACTCAACTAGTCTAAAGAAGGCCAGTTTTATTGATTCTTTAATCAGCACAACAGTTCTCACCTGTGCTAACATAAGTACAAAAGGGTTTTCTAATGATCAAATTAGCCTTTTAAAATGATACACTTGGATTAGCTAACACAATGTGCCATTGGAACACAGGAGTGATTGTTGCTGATAATGGGCCTTTGTACACCTATGTAGATATTTCATAAAAATGCTGTTGTTTCCAGCTACAATAGTAATTTACAACATTAACCATATTTGTATTTCTCTATTTCAAAAACAAGGACATTTCTAAGTGACCCCAAACTTTTGAAGGCATGAATCAAATAATTGTCTTATTTCTGCTGACTTTTGTCAACGGGGAGAAAAACCAAAGGGCACATTTTCCATAACTAATGCATTCTGCAGCAGCAATGACCAAAACGGAGACACTTTCTTTTTGTTTGCACATACGATACGGTTTGATGTGCTGCTATGATCATTGGCCACTTTCAGATGTGTTTATTTTTCTCTCCACAATCCCTCCTGGCCTGAGCTATAAGGTAAGGTACAGTATCATCTCTGGGGAATCCCTGAGGCATGTCTGTTTGTCTTCCATAGCTTGGTGGTTGCCATCTCCTTCAGAATCCCCATCCTCAGTGATTGATGCCTTGTCGCCAGTCTCCTGCTCTATCCCCCTAATGACGAGGCTACAGCCATAATATCCCTTTAGCTGACGAGTGCATATTAGAACAGGCAAGGTGCTCCTCGCTTTTTCATTATCCTATGATAATGTACTACGCACTCCCCAGTGTGTGTATGTGTGCATGTGTGTGTGTGTGTATATACAACACCCACCACATCCCCCCCACCTCTCTGTTAACAACATTACATTGGCTCTGTCCTTGGGGATAGGACTGGGGATGAGAGTCATCTGAGACTGGGCCAAGGAAGCATAAAACCACCCTACATACAGCTGCTAGCTTGCCTCTGAAGCTAAGCAGGGGTAGTCCTGGTCAGTTCCTGGATGGGATACCAGATGCTGCTGAAAGGGGTGTAGGAGGGAAAGTAGGAGGCACTCTTTCCTCTGGTCAAAATAAAAAAAAAACATTATCCTGTTTAGGTGGCTGTCTTTCGCCGGGACATTAAATGACTGTCCTGACTCTCTGTGGTCACTAAGATCCCATGGCACTTATTGTAAGAGTAGGGGTGTTAACCCTGGTGTCCTGGCTAAATTCCCAATCTGGCCCTCATATCAACATGGCCACCTGGTAAAATAATGGTTAAATAAAAAGGAATAAATAAACAATGAGCAACAATAACTTGGCTATACATGTACACGGGGGACTAGTAGTGAGTCAATGTGCAGGGGTACGATGAAATTGAGGTATACACTACATGACCAAAGGTATGTGGACACCGGAGTGTTGAACATCTCATTCCAAAATTATGGGCATTAATATGGATTTGGTCCCCGCTTTGCTGTTATAACAGCCTCCATTCTTCTGGGAAGTCATTCAACTAGGTGTTGGAACATCGCTGCAGGGGCTTGCTTCTTTTCAGCCACAATAGCATTAGGGAGGTCTGGCTCGCAGTCAGTGTTCCAATTCATCCCAAATGTGTTCGATGGGGTTGAGGTCAGGACTCTGTGAAGGCCAGTCAAGTTTTTCCACACCAATCTTGACAAACCATTACTGTATGGACCTTGCTTTGTGCACAGGGCATTGTCATGCTGAAACAGGAAAGGGCCTTCCCCAAACTGTTACCACAAAGTTGGAAACACAGAATCATCTAGAATGTCATTGTATGCTGTGGCATTAAGATTTCCCTTCACTGGAACTAAGGGGCAATATGCAATATGCATTGGGGCAGGTAGCTTTCTCCTAGCATCCGACAAACCCAGATTCATCCATCAGACTGCCAGATGGTGAAGCATGATTCATCACTCCAGAGAACGTGTTTCCACTGCTCCAGAGTCCAATGGTGTCGAGCTTTACACCACTCAAGCCAATGCTTGGCATTGCACATGGTAATCTTTTTTTTTTGGAGGGTGGATCAGCTTATTATTGCGGAAAGAATGTTGCTTCTAATGTAATTGTCTGCATCATTTCCAATCTCCCATATTTTGAAATATATATATCCATACACGCATGCATATATATACAAATATATACATACACATACCTATATAGACATACAGACATACATACTTTTTTAAAGAATATACCTTTATTATTATTCCCCGCAAACCCTTCCGTCTAGCCCCCATTTGGAGTAAACTAATAAACACTTCTGCTTCTACCTTCAATCCATACATCTTATACACAGTTTACAGACACAGTCTACTTTACAATAGTTCTCTCTTGTTTGTTCTTAGTCCTTCCTCTATTTCTGATTTCTATTTGTAACTATGCTATTTCACAAAAGCTCCGAACCTATATACATTTTACAGATCCCGTATGTTTTACATTGTTTATCTTGTTACTAGTCCCCACCCTTCAGCTCCACTCAACCCCTCCCACCTGTCTCTCAACATCATCCATTTTGGATTTCTACTTGCCATATATTTTTCAACTGTGCTGTGATGCTTCACAAAAATAATTGAACCTTCCTATTCTCATAGCTTCTACAGATTGTAAATTAAAAATAAACATTTTTGCTAAAATAATTATTATATTATTGTTTGATTGACTATGGCTTTTCAAATAATCCAGTATTGCTATCTGTAGTGTTAGTTCTCGGCAAATGTTGCAATTCTTCAGCCATTCCTGGACCTGTGACCAAAAATGAGCTACATATGGACAATACCAAAATAAATGATCTAATGACTCTAATGACCTCCTCACAGCAGAATCTGCAGTTCTGGGAAGATTGTATTCCCCATATATATAACATTCTATTAGTTGCAAGAATTTTGTATAGTAATTTATATTGAAAAATTTGAAGTTTTGAATCCGGCATTGTTTTGCCTATCAATTCATAAACCATGTGCCATGGAACGGGTACATCGAAAATCTCTTCCCAACTATTTTGCAATTTATATGGCACAGCTGTCAGTTTTTTGGTCCTTAAATGAAATTGGTATATGTTTTTATTTATCACACTTTTCTTTAACCATTTATGTTCTTTAAAACAGGGCTGACATACAAGTTCCTTACTTTGTTCCCCTTCTACTTGCCATTTTTGTGGTGATGCTGCAATTAATTGTTTGTAATTTTGGGTAGAGCAGACATTTCCATATGTCTGTGTTAGCTGCATGTGTGACATAACTCCACCAGTCCTATTTATGATATCATTCACTAAATTTAGACCTTTTTTAAAAATGTATTCGATAAAATACAGTTTTTTTGATCAATTAGTATATTTGAATTTAACCACAATATTTGTTGTACTATTTGTTCCGTCCTTTCAGGTGGATTAAACTGAAATTGCAACCAACCTTCTAAGGCTTGTTTAAAAAATAAAGATATTTTGGAGATTATTTCCTTTTCAAACAACTGAAAGTGAGCAGGTGTCATCTGAATAAAGGGAAAAAGGCCCTTCCTGAATATAGGATGAGACATTCGTACAAATTGACTAGAGAACCAGTTTGGATTTAAGTATAACTTTTTTATGACTGATGCCTTTAGTGAGAGGTCTAATGCTTTAATATTTAATCATTTCTGCCCACCGAATTCATATTCGTTATTTAAATAGGTCCTTTTAATTTTATCTGGTTTGCCGTTCCAAATAAAATTGAATATTTTTTGTTCATATAATTTGAAAAGCAGGTCACTAGGTGTAGGCAAAACCATAAGCAAAGAGGTAAACTGTGAGATAACTAAGGAGTTAATCAGGGTGATTTTTCCACAAATAGACAGGTGTTTTCCTTCCCATGGTAGCAAGATCTTATCTATTTTTGCTAAATTTCTATAAAAATGTATTGGAGTGAGATCATTTCTTTCCTTTGGGATTTGTATACCGAGTATGTCTACATCTCCGTCAGACCATTTAATTGGTAAACTACATGGTAATGTAAAATGTGAATTTTTTAGTGATCCAATACGTAATATGGTACATTTATCATAATTTGGTTTTAATCCAGAGAGGATAGCAAAATGTCTAGATCATCTAAGAGGCGGTGGAGAGACTCCAATTGTGGTTTTAAAAGAAAACATGTATCATCAGCGTACAATAACACCTTAGTGTGTAGGCCACGGATTTCTAATCCCTTAATATTATTGTTTGATCTAATCTTTGCAGCTAACATTTCGATGGCAATAATAAACAGATATGCCGATAGTGGACAACCTTGTTTACTCCTCCAGATAGTTTCTGAGATGTAGCCATTATTTATTATTTTACACCTAGGGTTACTATACATAACCTTAACCCATTTTATAAGAGATTCCCCAAAATTGAAATATTCTAGGCATTTATATATAAACTCCAGTCGTACTTTATCAAAAGCCTTTTCAAAATCATCTATGAAAACCAGGCCTGGTGTCCCCGATATTTCATAGTGTTCTATTATTTCCAGTACTTGTCTTATATTATCTCCAATGTATCAACCATGTAAAAAACCTGCCTGATTAGGATGAATAATATCTGACAATACTTTTTTAATTCTGTGTGCCAAGCATTTTGCTAGGATTTTTGCATCACAACCCAAACCATTTTTTAAATGGACTGGATCTTTATATATACCACTTGGGTCCTGTTTCAGTAATAATGATATCAGACCTTCTTGTTGCGTGTCTGATAATCTACCATTTATATAGGAGTGGTTAAAACAAGCCAATAATGGTCCTTTAAGTATACCCAAAAAGGTTTTGTATACTTCCACTGGTATGCCATCCAGCCCTGGAGTTTTCCCATCCTTAAAGGCCCCAATTGCCTCAAGCAGTTCCTCCTCTGCAATTTGGCCTTCACATTATTTTTTCTGTACAGATATTAATTTTACAATATTATTAGGAAAAAAAATCCATACAATTAGTTTCAGTTAGTGGAGATGGAGGAGTCTGAAATGAAAACATATTCCCAAAGTACTTTACTTCCTCCTTCAAAATATAATTCAGTGAATCATGTGTGACTCCATCATTTGTAACAAGTTTTAATACATTTTTTTGCTAGCATTTCTATATTGAAGATTGAAAAATAATTTGGTGCATTTTTCCCCATATTCCATCCAGTTCGCTTTATTTTTATAATATATTACACTGGATCTTTTTTGAATAAGTTCCTCCATTTCTGTTTGTTTTTCCTCTAACTTATTCTGTGCCTCTATTAGAACCGTTTTTATTGCTATCTAACTGTACTGTTAGTCCTTCAATTTCCTTTGTTAATATGGACTCTTTTGATCTAAATTGCTTTTGTTTTATAGAGGAGTACTGAATTGCATTTCCTCTAAAGGCACATTTAAAAATGTCCCATACAGTAAGGGGATCTGCTGTATCTATGTTAAGTCTGAAAAAGTCAGTTATAACTTCTTCTGTCCTAGTTCTAAACAACTTATCATCTAGTAGGCTTTGATTACATTTCCAATATCCTCGCCCACGTGGAAATTCTGTAAGAGTAATATATACGCCAATTATGTGATGATCCGACCCCATTCTGTCCCCTATCAACACTTTTTAAAAACGTTTGGTACCAGAGAGAATGGTATAAGAAAGTAGTCAAGGCGACTAGCTTGATTAAGCCTCCGCCATGTATATCTCACTAGGTCAGGGTATTTAAACCTCCATATATACACTAATTCCAATATATCCATGACATTCATGATTTCCTTAAGAGCCTGAGGGTGATAGTTTGTAGTGTGATTTCCTTTCTGGTCCATAGAGGTATTTAAGACCGTATTAAAATCTCCCACCATAATAATAGAGTCTAGTGTTGCTTGTTGATTTGATCAATTCTTATATATATTTTCAAAGAAGCTTGGATCATCATTATTTGGACCGTATAGGTTAATAAGTCATATCTGTTTATTGTCCAATAACATATTTAAAATAATCCATCTACCTTGAGGATCTGTTTGGACAATTTGCACATTTGGATAAAAATTATTGTTAATTAAAACCACCACCCCTTTTGAATTTCTTTGCCCATGGGAGAAGTATATTTCGCCCCCCAGTTCTTTTTCCACAAATATTATATTCCTTCTCTTTTAGCCAGGTAAATACTGATAGTCTTTTCTTATTATCTGCTAGGCCATTATAATTGTAACTGGCTATACTTATTTCACCACTTACCATAATGAGACACAACTTTCTATTCTATTTATCAAAATATATGTTTGTAAACGTACCATTAAAAAGTAACATGATGATGAAGTGTCTATATAGCTGTACCATGATCTTTGCCTTTCTACTAAGTAAACCTCCAAGTGGTCCCTACTATTCCACCCGCTAATAGCCCTCCTCATCCCGAGTTGATTTGTCATCCCAATGCCCGGCAGACCACCCTCGACCCCCTGTATCTCATAACCCATAACCGACTGGGATCCATCCTTTGGAAAGAGCACACAGTGCCATTGACCGAATTGAAGTAGATTAACTGCCAAATGCATTTCCATCGCCCTCACCTCAATTTGTATTATATATAGCTGTGGATCATCCTCTATTGTCCCTAACATCTTTTACTTCTTCGCAACAGTTGTGGGATACACACATACACCCACACACACTCAACCCATACCCCTAGACAACCATAAGCTCACTTACTCAACAATTTCACCACCATTGCACATGGTAATCTTAGGTTTGTGTGCAGCTGCTCTGCGATGGAAACCCATTTCATGAAAGACCCGACGAACTGTTCTTGTGCTGTCATTGCTTCCAGAGGCAGTTTGGAATTCGGTAGTGAGTGTTGCGTCCGAGGTCAGACGATTTTTGGCTTCAGCACTCGGCGTTCTCATTCTGTGAGCTTGTGTGGCCTACCAATATGCGGCTGAGCCATTGTTGCTCCTAGACGATTCCACTTCACAATAACAGCATTTACGGTTGACCGGGGTGGCTCTAGCAGGAAAGGTGACATCCTATGATGGTACCACGTTGAAAGTCACTGAACTCTTCAGTAAGGCCATTCTACTGCCAATTTCTGTCTACGGAGATTTCATGACTGTGGGCTTGATTTTATATAAAGGGATAAAGTGACTAGGCAGCACGATAGACAATAAACAGTAGCAGCAGCTTGTGTGATGAGTCAAAAGAGTTCAATGCAAAGAGTTAAATAGTTAATAACTAATAGCTACCCATACTAACAATTTACCAGTCTTAGAGCATAGGGGCAGAAGCTATTCAGAGTCAGGTATCAGAGAGAACAGTCTATGACTTAGGTGGCTGGAGTCACACAATTTTTGGGGCCTTCTGACACCGCCTGATATAGAGGTCCTGGATGGCAGGGATCCGGCCCCAGTGATGTATTGAGCCATACGTAATAGCCTCTGCAGCACCTTGTAGACTGATGCCAAACAGTTACCATACCAAGCGGTGATGCAGCCAGTCAAGAAGCTCTCAATGGTGCAGCTTTAGAAGTTTTTGAGGTTCTGAGGGCCCATGCTAAACATATTCAGCCTCTTAAGGGACAAGAGGAGTTGTTGTGCCTTCTTCATAACTGTGTTGGTGTTTGTGGACCATGATAATTCCTTAGTGATGTGGACACCAAGGAACTAGAAGCTCTCGACCTGCTTCACTACAGCCCGTCACTACAGCCTAGCCTTCTGTTCCTGTAGTCGACAATCAACTTGCTGACGTTAAGGGAGAGGTTGTTGTCCTGGCACCACACTGCCTGGTCACTGACCTCCTCCCTATAAACTGTCTCATCGTCATCGGTGATCAGGCCTACCACCCTTGTTTCGTCAGCAAACTCAATGAGTCGAGCCTGGCCACGTAGTTGTGGATGAACAAGGAGTACAGGAGGGGACTGAGCACGCACCCCTGTGCTGTATTTAGTGAACAGTATGCCCTTCATGTGTGACTGCACTGCTTGTGCTCAGTGTGAGCGTGTCTGTAGTATATATATGTGTGTAACTAAATTCATGCATTAGCTCTGTGTGTTTGTATCAGTGCAGTCCACATCACCATACCACATCCAGCATGGTGGAACATTTTACCCAGAGGTAATGCGTGTGAACAGAGTGAGCATGGTGGAAAAATTTGCCCAGAGATAATGGGTGTGAACAGAGTGAGCATGGTGGAATGTATTCAAGAGGTAATGGGTGTGAACAGAGTGAGCATGGTTTAACATTTTTCCCAGAGATAATGGGTGTGAACAGAGTGAGCATGGTGGAACGTTTCCCAGAGGTAATGGATGTGAACAGAGTGAGCATGGTAGAACGTATCCCAGAGTTAATAGATATGAACAGAGTGAACATGGTGGAACGTATCCCAGAGGTAATGGATGTGAACAGAGTGAGCATGGTGGAACGTATCCCAGAGGTAATGGATGTGAACAGAGTGAGCATGGCATTGGAGAGGTGTACAGAATCCATTGTTAGAGGTGTGCCCACAGCAGACTGTTACATACACAGGTTCTCACACACACACGCCAGCATGCACACACAAACAGCCTTGCCAGCATTCACACACAAACAGCCTTGCCAGCATGCACACACAAACAGCCTTGCCAGCATGCACACACAAACAGCCTTGCCAGCATGCACACACAAACAGCCTTGCCAGCATGCACACACAAACAGCCTTGCCAGCATGCACACACAAACAGCCTTGACAGCATTCACACACAAACAGCCTTGCCAGCATGCACACACAAACAGCCTTGCCAGCATGCACACACAAACAGCCTTGCCAGCATGCACACACAAACAGCCTTGCCAGCATGCACACACAAACAGCCTTGCCAGCATGCACACACAAACAGCCTTGCCAGCATGCACACACAAACAGCCTTGCCAGCATGCACACACAAACAGCCTTGACAGCATTCACACACAAACAGCCTTGCCAGCATGCACACACAAACAGCCTTGCCAGCATGCACACACAAACAGCCTTGCCAGCATGCACACACAAACAGCCTTGACAGCATTCACACACAAACAGCCTTGCCAGCATGCACACACAAACAGCCTTGCCAGCATGCACACACAAACAGCCTTGCCAGCATGCACACACAAACAGCCTTGCCAGCATGCACACACAAACAGCCTTGCCAGCAATGCACTTCACATCTCACTGCAGGACTGTGTGACATTTATCAAGTACAAGTCTCCTCACTGCATTACCAATCACCAAACAGAACACATACACCAGTGTTTGATCGTTGTCTAGGACCATACCTGGGCAGCCAAAACCCATTGGCCACTGTCTAAAAGATGGCATGTTGTTCTGTTCATAGTAACACACTGTAATTGAAATCTGACCAGGAGCACTTTAAGCTAAGGACATGCAGTAATACAGTCTGATAGAACACACTAATATTCTGGCGCTGTAGTTCATCTGGATATGTTAAAGCAGGAATCATTTACTAGATTTAGCCGCGGGCCGATTTGCTCTTGAGCAGATGGTCGGGGGGCTGGAAAATAATTAAAAATCATTTGTAGACTGCAAATTAACTGCAAGAAGCCCAAACATATATAATATTTGGCTAAAACAAGAATTTCAAACCTTGCCTGAATTTGTATAGGATAGATAGTGTAGACGCGTGGGAATACTTGGGAACAAAATTCCAAAAGTAAAATAACTTGGAGCTGATTTTCTAGTGTTTTTACTGTCTTTTATGTTCAACTATAAAAAAGAATGAAAATAATGATCATGATAAAAATGTAAATAATGAAAATGCTCTGTAAACTCGGAGGACCAAATTCGTCCTGCGGGCTGCTAGTTGCATAACCCCTCGTTAGAGGGTGCTTGGGTCACTAAAGTCTTCTTTGTTATATTATCTTCTGTCTTGTGCATGCTTTGTTCCATGGGATACCTTTAAAATACCTTCACCAGGGCCATGTTCAGCATGACACACTGTATCAAAAAGCTTTGCAACAGAAAACAAGAATCTGTATTCTTATTGGACTAATTCAGGTAGTACCTCAGTCCATTTCACTTAATTTTCTTCCTACTGGTCACCACCCATATTTCCAGTCAGTGGAGGGACTGACTCGGATATTCTCCCCACCTCTCTAACTTACTGACAGACAGTGGCCATTGAAGGAGGATGTGATGTTTTGTGGGCTGTCTGTTAGCGGTATGATGAAGTGATCTGTCCAATAGTGTCTGTGTTACACAGCGTCTGAGAACTGCATCCCAGTCTGCCTGCACCAGCCCCATGCTGCATACAGAATACAGATGAAACACTGGGTGTGTCTGAAATGGCACCCTATTCCCTTTATAGTGCACTACTTTTGACAAGGGCCCATAGGGCTCTGGACAAAATCAGTGCACTATATAGGGAGGGAATAGTGTGCAATTTGGGCCAGAGACATCTCATAGTGGTGTGGATGGGTGTGTAGTATGATTCAGAAATAATGGATCAGAGTCACCTCAGATTCGAGTTATCATGGGGTATATTAAAGATGTAGTAATAAACATGGTAATAACATGGAATGTTTTTCAGGGAAAGACAGTTATTCATACTAGACAGTCTTTCCATTGTTTTAGTAGTACTCTGAAGAATCCTTGTAACACAGACTTAATTGCTCAAAACAATCCAGATTGTTACTGTAGATACAGAACATGAATACTTCTATTTGATATTCTACCACATTCCTACAACCTCATAAAATGTTATCGAAAGTAAAGAACATTGAAAATGCTATTATATGGGTTTTTCTCCAATAACAGCTGTGCCAGTTTAGGGAAACGTCCCTTTTGAGCCCAATAAAATGTAATTGACAGCTGGAGGATTGTTTCAGAATGTCTTTTGTGTTTTAAGTTAACAAGGCTATTTGATAAAGAGCTGCATCTAATTGGTAGATGTCTATTCCATCTCCATGAATGAACAGGGATTACGTCCGTGCATGTTGATGTCACTAAGCCCAGATATCCTCAGAGACGTAGGCCTTGTATACACTTATAACTGTAGTGGATAAGGCTTTTAGAAGAAGTGACTGGGTGAATATCAAGTCTTTCCTCCATTCCTAGTGTCCTTTCTCCTTCTCAAAACGTCCGAGGTGAGGAGAGCATTGGCAGAGAAGATCATCTCATCCATTGCTCTCCTTACTCCCAACTTAGAGAAAGAGAGGTGAGAGAGAGAGAGACAGCACGGGAGGAAAGGACATGGCAGAGCCTCCAGATGTGTGTTATCCTCGTCTTCCTGCTCCAGCCATTCTATTATGCAGATGAAGAGTTTTACCCTAATGGAAAAACCATTAGGGTAAATATTATGCAAATAAAGAGGTCCATTCCTTTCAACTCTGTTTCGGAGGCCTAAGGGTTAGATAATGAGCTTTTATGTTTTCATGGAATGACAATTAGACTGCAAAATCTGGACGATGGATGGAAGTAACCAGCTAGGGAATTTAAAAACGTTCATATTTAAACACTCTCCTGAAAAAAAAATGACAAAAACATGTCAGTTTCTACAGTATAGTCTCTGGTAATTAGAATAGAGTTTATCAAACTTATTGTACTGTACAATGCCAAACCTTCAGGTTGTATGTTTTTTCGTGTTGCTATATGAACATGCAATGGTTACAGAACATAGCTACACGCAGTAGACAGGTACACGAGGTTGAGAACATGTGTCCACATCATCTGTTCCACTCATGTGTGTTTATAGTGTGAATGGAGTGGAATCCACAATAATTCTGGATATGAAACAACAGTAAGTATTTTGTCATTGACATTTAGCCATTGTATAGAAAATATGAAATGAAAGAATTAAACCATGAAGTTTATCAATGTATTTGCACACCGTTGTGGACAACGTGTACATGCTTTGTCTCCATATTGCATTTTCAGAATCCTTTTTTGTACAGCTTGGATTGAACAAGTTGCCATCATCCTTAAATGATTCCGATGTCTAAAAGCATATAATCATTTTTGGCATTAATTTCTGAGGCCGTGTTGAATCCAAGCTTAATGTTTTGAGGGAATAACAATTAATTTGCGGGGCTGATTGATGTCAGGAAAACTCATTTTGTCCCCCAGAAATAAAACAGTCTCTGACACCTTCAACAGCAACCTACATTTTACAGTGTTGCTGTAATCTCATTAACAGGAGAGAATTTATAGTAATCTGAATAAATCCCTCTCTCAATGTCTTCACTGCTCTATAGAACTGGGTGGCTATACATAGCCACATACAGTCCAATAGAAACAGACAATTCTGTCAGAACATATCATGGAAATACCCCACCGCTTGGAGCAGCCCATTTAGTACATGTTGTAACTACTGTAGATGTTCCTACACACTACCATCAAACTGGTATGTTGGAAGTAAAGCAATGCAGACACAGAACACAATTCAGAAATCCCACGAGACATTCTGCCTCACCCTGCTCCCATCCAGCCGGCATGAAGTTTAGAGCAGACTGCTAATAATAACACTAACTGATAGATTGCCTAGTAAAAGCATTCATCCATCCAAATGCAACTATTTGCATCACAAAATTCTCAAACATGGAATCCTTTAACTATTCTTCCTCTATGAACCTTTTCAGTGGTGGACAAAGTACTAAATTGTCATACTGTACTTGAGTGACTCAAGTCACCCAGTAAAATACTACTTGAGTAAAAGCCTAAAATGTACTTAAGTACAGAGTTGAGAAAAGCACATAATTTTCATACTTGAGTAAAAGTAAAAGCCATACATTAAATTCCTTATGTTAAGCTAACCAGACAACACACTTTGTTACATTTATTACGGACAGCCAGGGGCACACTCCAACAGGGGCACACACCAACAGGGGCACACTCCAACAGGGGCACACTCCAACAGGGGCACACTCCAATAGGGGCACACTCCAACAGGGGCACACTCCAACAGGGGCACACTCCAACACTCAGACCATTTACAAACACAGTATTTGTGTTTATTGAGTCTGCCATATCTGCCTCATTAGGGTTGACAACGCGTTATATTGAATGGTGCGTGAATAGGACCATATCTGCCTCATTAGGGATGACAACGAGTTATATTGAATGGTGCGTGAATAGGACCATATCTGCCTCATTAGGGGTGACAACGCGTTATATTGAATGGTGCGTGAATAGGACCATATCTGCCTCATTAGGGGTGACAACGCGTTATATTGAATGGTGCGTGAATAGGACCATATCTGCCTCATTAGGGGTGACAACGCGTTATATTGAATGGTGCGTGAATAGGACCATATCTGCCTCATTAGGGGTGACAACGCGTTATATTGAATGGTGCGTGAATAGGACCGTATCTGCCTCATTAGGGGTGACAACGCGTTATATTGAATGGTGCGTGAATAGGACCATATCTGCCTCATTAGGGGTGACAACGCGTTATATTGAATGGTGCGTGAATAGGACCATATCTGCCTCATTAGGGGTGACAACGAGTTATATTGAATGGTGTGTGAATAGGACCATATCTGCCTCATTAGGGGTGACAACGCGTTATATTGAATGGTGCGTGAATAGGACCATATCTGCCTCATTAGGGGTGACAACGCGTTATATTGAATGGTGCGTGAATAGGACCATATCTGCCTCATTAGGGGTGACAACGCGTTATATTGAATGGTGCGTGAATAGGACCATATCTGCCTCATTAGGGGTGACAACGCGTTATATTGAATGGTGCGTGAATAGGACCATATCTGCCTCATTAGGGGTGACAACGCGTTATATTGAATGGTGCGTGAATAGGACCGTATCTGCCTCATTAGGGGTGACAACGCGTTATATTGAATGGTGCGTGAATAGGACCATATCTGCCTCATTAGGGGTGACAACGCGTTATATTGAATGGTGCGTGAATAGGACCATATCTGCCTCATTAGGGGTGACAACGCGTTATATTGAATGGTGCGTGAATAGGACCATATCTGCCTCATTAGTGGTGACAACGCGTTATATTGAATGGTGCGTGAATAGGACCATATCTGCCTCATTAGGGGTGACAACGCGTTATATTGAATGGTGTGTGAATAGGACCATATCTGCCTCATTAGGGGTGACAACGCGTTATATTGAATGGTGCGTGAATAGGACCATATCTGCCTCATTAGGGGTGACAACGAGTTATATTGAATGGTGCGTGAATAGGACCATATTTCTGTCCTTCCTGAGCTTTGAAATGTAACAAGTACTTTTGGGTATAAAGGAAAATGTATCAGAGTACATATTTTCTTTAGGAATGTAAAGGAGTAAAAATGAAAGTTGTACAGATACCCCCAAAAACTACTTAAGTAGTATTTCAAAGTATTTTTACTTAGTTACTTTACACACACTGAAGACTCTCTCTTCCTAATGCCTGGTTTGGTTCAAGTAAAATCACTGTCCTAGAAAAGTGATTCTCTGTTTTTAAAGACATGAAGGCTTCACTAGCAACCCTATTAGAGAGGACTATTAACATTGATCTAATTAATCATAAGGAGCTAATTATTATCTTTACTGAGTTGTATTGACAGCAGACTCTACAATGACTCAGCACAATTGATCTATAGTTGTTATACTTAGGAAAAAGATGTCATACAAAATACAGATATGGAGATATGAATTATGGGTCTTTTCTTGTACTGTTTGTATGACTATTTTGAGGTAGCTTGCTGCATTAAGGTCTCCCACGGTTAATTTGAACAATTCAAGCAGGATCTTACTTTTGGTTTTGGCCATTTCTGGCTGAGATTCAATAGAGTCTAGACTAGACTATTGTCATGGAATTGTAACAATCTTCTTTATCTGATGAGGAGTGTGAGAGATCGGATCAAAACGCAGCGTGGTAGGTGTCCATTTTAATTAAATATAACTGAACACTGAATACAAAATAACCAAAGTGAAACAAGGAAAATCAAAACAATTCTGTATGGTGAGACACAGAAAACAACTACCCACAAACCATAGTGGGAAAACAGGCTGCCTAAGTATGGTTCTCAATCAGAGACAACGATTGACAGCTGCCTCTGATTGGGAACCATACCAGGCCAAACACATAGAACTATAAAACATAAAACAAAAACATAGAATGCCCACCCCAACTCACGCCCTGACCAAACTAAAATAGAGACATAAAAAAGGAACTAAGGTCAGGATGTGACAGGAATATCACATCAGATTTCTGAGCCATTGATTTCTGAGCTATTGCACAATATCATTTTTTGTGCTCACTCCTGCCTGTACACTGTCATTCAACAACTCTACAATCACAACCAAAGTGAACGCACCATGCTCTCATAGATACAGTTCACTTTGAGAGAAACCTGATGTAATACTCTATGTGCTATGCACCAGAATATATAAATAAATACAATTTAAAAAGGGGTAGACCAGAATGTCAGCCGATTTGATGGGAGAAAACATGTGCCTGATCAGATTTCCTGAGTCTTTGATCTCCTCCACCCGTCGTTGCCTCTGGGAGAAAGAAGGTATTCAGGAGAGAAACACCTCAAGAACAATGTGGGAGTTACAGTGCCTTGCGAAAGTATTGGGCCCCCTTGAACTTTGCGACCTTTTGCCACATTTCAGGCTTCAAACATAAAGATATAAAACTGTATTTTTTGTGAAGAATCAACAACAAGTGGGACACAATCATGAAGTGGAACGACATTTATTGGATATTTCAAACTTTTTTAACAAATCAAAAATTGAAAAATTGGGCGTGCAAAATTATTCAGCCCCTTTACTTTCAGTGCAGCAAACTCTCTCCAGAAGTTCAGTGAGGATCTCTGAATGATCCAATGTTGACCTAAATGACTAATGATGATAACTACAATCCACCTGTGTGTAATCAAGTCTCCGTATAAATGCACCTGCACTGTGATAGTCTCAGAGGTCCGTTAAAAGCGCAGAGAGCATCATGAAGAACAAGGAACACACCAGGCAGGTCCGAGATACTGTTGTGAAGAGGTTTAAAGCCGGATTTGGATACAAAACGATTTCCCAAGCTTTAAACATCCCAAGGAGCACTTTGCAAGCGATAATATTGAAATGGAAGGAGTATCAGACCACTGCAAATCTACCAAGACCTGGCCGTCCCTCTAAACTTTCAGCTCATACAAGGAGAAGACTGATCAGAGATGCAGCCAAGAGGCCCATGATCACTCTGGATGAACTGCAGAGATCTACAGCTGAGGTGGGAGACTCTGTCCATTGGACAACAATCAGTCGTATATTGCACAAATCTGGCCTTTATGGAAGAGTGGCAAGAAGAAAGCCATTTCTTAAAGATATCCATAAAAAGTGTTGTTTAAAGTTTGCCACAAGCCACCTGGGAGACACACCAAACATGTGGAAGAAGGTGCTCTGGTCAGATGAAACCAAAATTGAACTTTTTGGAAACAATGCAAAACGTTATGTTTGGCGTAAAAGCAACACAGCTCATCACCCTGAACACACCATCCCCACTGTCAAACATGGTGGTGGCAGCATCATGGTTTGGGCCTGCTTTTCTTCAGCAGGGACAGGGAAGATGGTTAAAATTGATGGGAAGATGGATGGAGCCAAATACAGGACCATTCTGGAAGAAAACCCGATGGAGTCTGCAAAAGACCTGAGACTGGGACGGAGATTTGTCTTCCAACAAGACAATGAGCAAAATCTACAATGGAATGGTTCATAAATAAACATATCCAGGTGTTAGAATGGCCAAGTCAAAGTCCAGACCTGAATCCAATTGAGAATCTGTGGAAAGAACTGAAAACTGCTGTTCAAATGCTCTCCATCCAACCTCACTGAGCTCGAGCTGTTTTGCAAGGAGGAATAGGAAAAGATTTCAGTCTCTCGATGTGCAAAACTGAGAGACATACCCCAAGCGACTTACAGCTGTAATCGCAGCAAAAGGTGGTGCTACAAAGTATTAACTCAAGGGGGCTGAATAATTTTGCACGCCCAATTTTTCAGTTTTTGATTTGTTAAAAAAGTTTGAAATATCCAATAAATGTCGTTCCACTTCATGATTGTGTCCCACTTGTTGTTGATTCTTCACAAAAAAATACAGTTTTATATCTTTATGTTTGAAGCCTGAAATGTGGCAAAAGTTCGCAAAGTTCAAGGGGGCCGAATACTTTCGCAAGGCACTGTACATGTAAGACACTGGCAATGGGCTGCAGGAGAGGTAGGATGGGGGGTTCCTCAAATGAGGAAACAAAGGCTTCCCACCTACAGAACATAGATGTAGATTTTGTAAAAAAAAACATGTTTATTTAATTTCTTCTATTTTCTTATAAGCACAAAGAGGCTGCTCCTTTGACATCATGAAATGTATTTTATTAAGTTTGACATGTGCTCTTTATCCCAGAATGTAAAATTTGTGTTAAATCAAAAGTTATGTGAACAGTGTTACACTTCTGAAAAGGCACCGAATTTGTGGAACGACCCGCTCCTGTCACACCCTGATATGTTTCGCCTGTCTTTGTGATTGTCTCCACCCCCTCCAAGTGTCGCCCATCTTCCCCATTATCCTCTGTGTTAATTATACCTGTGTTCTCTGTTTGCCTGTTGCCAGTTCGTCTTGTTTGAAAATGGCCAAAAAGAGTAGAACCAGCTCATCAGCTTTTACATGATGATTTGAATATTAGATGTTCACTGTTTCTTTTGAAAAAATATTTTAAAAGGAATAGTTTCACCATATCAAAAATAGATTTCACGTAACAGGGTTAACCTTAGAATGAGGGACAGACATAAATGAATCACTAATTACATTAAATAAATATTCTTCAGAAATTAATTTGTCAAAGCAACAAAATAACTAGGGCTTCACAATGATGGTGAAAACTTGTAGAAATGTTGGGGTTACGTGGATTAAAATCACAGTAGAAATGTAATGTACAAACATGTAACATGTTTTTATTCATATTAAGTCTGATTTATTGAAATCCCCAGGTGGCCTATATTAAAGGGCACTTCTTTAATATAACAGGCTTTTAAAATGCAATATTGATCCACAATATCTACTTAAAATATCAATGGGATGCAAAATGAACGACCCTCCCATCTTTAGTATTTTTCTGTCTTTAAAAAAGTTATCACGAGAGTGATGACATCTATACTGAACAAAAAATATAAACGCAACATGCAACAATTTCTAAGATTTTACTGAGTTACAGTTCATATAAGGAAATCAGTCAATATAAATGTCACGCCTTGGTCTTAGTATTTTGTGTTTTCGTTAATTAGTTGGTCAGGCCAGGGTGTGACATGGGTTTATGTTGTGTTATTTCATAGTGGGGTTTTTGTAGTATTTGGGATTGCGGCTGAGTAGGGGTGTTGTATAGGCTTGGCTGCCTGAGGCGGTTCTCAATCAGAGTCAGGTGATTCTCGTTGTCTCTGATTGGGAACCGTATTTAGGTAGCCAGGGTTTCACTTTGTATTTTGTGGGTGATTGTTCCTGTCTCTGTGTTAGTGTTCACCAGACAGGCTGTATAGGTTTTTTACGTTCAGTTTGTTGTTTTTGTATTTATAAGTTATTTCATGTATCGTCATTTGTTTCATTAAAGACATGAGTAACCAACATTTCGGTCCGACTTTCTTGCGACAAACGAAGAACGCCGTTACAATAAATAAATAGATTAGGCCCTAATCTATAGATTTCACATGACTGGGAATACTGATATGCATCTGTTGGTCACAGACACCTTAACAAAAAGTAGGGGCGTGGATCAGAAAACCAGTCAGTATCTGGTGTGACCATCATTTGCCTCATGCAGCATGACACATCTCCTTTGTATAGAGTTGATCAGGCTGTTGATTGTGGCCTGTGGAATGGTGCACCTTACAAGGTGCACATATGTAATGATCATGCTGTTTCATCAGCTTTTTGATATGCCACACCTGTCAAGTGGATGGATTATCTTGGCAAAGGAGAAATGTTCACTAACAGGGATTTCAATAAAAAGTGTAGCATGTCAAAAGCGTATTTGACGTTATTCAGCGTATTAATGTCTAATAATGTATGAATACTAATTTGTTAATATTGCATGTATTACCTATGAAGGTAGTGGCTTATAAATGAAAGTTAAGTGACAATAATAGAAAATAACTACACAATAATAAGAAATCATCGGATTAAAACCACAGTTCCATTTGTAAATATTTGCTGAAAAGTGTCTCTTAAAATGCCTGTATTCTTGATCATGTTGCAGCAAATGCTATAACTGTGCTGTGACAACTGTTCGCTCCTGTCAGTTTCTCTGTGAATGGTGTTTCTGAGAGGGCCACTGCTGTCTTTGAGTGCCCGGGTCCCTGTCACTGAGTGACATTCAGCAGGAGCTGCCTCTAGAGCACTAAAAGCCTGCCACATACAATATTAACTCTCTCTTAGCAAGCAGGGAACATTAAAAATACAACCTTTATCTCTGCACCTGACTTTGAATAACAACACCTTGGGATTTGAATACAGGTCACTGGTTAAAGCAATGGCTGGGCTTGGATCTTTCAATATGGATTCAATCTGCATTGGAAAGATACTTCGAGCCCATGGGATTCCTCCCACTATAACTCTAAGATGCTGTTGTCACGCCCTGGTCTATATTTATTATGTTATTTTCATTTATTGGGTCAGGCCAGGGTGTGACATGGGTTTATTTGTAGTGTGTTTCGTCTTGGGGTTGTGTGGGGTGTATAGATTGGTCTGTGGCTGCCTGAGGCGGTTCTCAATCAGAGTCAGGTGATTATCGTTGTCTCTGATTGGGAACCATATTTAGGTAGCCTGGGTTTCACTGTGTGTTTGTGGGTGATTGTTCCTGTCTCTGTGTAGTTTCACCAGATAGGCTGTAATTAGGTTTCACGTTCCGTTTAGTTGTTTTGTATTTGTATCAGTTATTTCATGTACCGCGATTCATTCATTAACCTCTTACAACAATGGGGGCGCTATTTCATTTTTGGATGAAAAACGTTCCCGTTTTAAACAAGATATTTTGTCACAAAAAGATGCTCGACTATGCATATAATTGATACCATTCGAAAGAAAACACTCTGACGTGTCCAGAAATACCAAGATATTCTCTGTGCGTGCCCTAGAACGTGAGCTTCAGGCAAAACCAAGATGAGATGGCATCCAGGAAATGACAAGGATTTTTGAGGCTCTGTTTTCCATTGTCTCCTTATATGGCTGTGAATGCGAGAGGAATGAGCCTGCCCTTTCTGTCGTTTCCCCAAGGTGTCTGCAGCATTGTGACGTATTTGTAGGCAGATCATTGGAAGATTGACCATAAGAGACCACATTTACCAGGTGTCCGCCCGGTGTCCTGCGCCGAAATTGGTGCGCAAAAGTCACCTGCCAGTATTTTTCCATGCGATACAGAGAGGAAAGCAAGCTTCCACGAACTGCATATCAATGAAGAGATATGTGAAAAAACACCTTGAGGATTGATTCCAAACAACGTTTGCCATGTTTCGGTCGATATTATGTAGTTAATCCGGAAAAAGTTTTACGTTGTAGGTGACTGAATTTTCGGTTCGTTTCGGTAGCCAGACGCAATGTAGAAAACGGAACGATTTCTCCTACACACAGACGCTTTCAGGAAAAACTGCGCATTTGGTATGTAACTGAGAGTCTCCTCATTGAAAACATCAGAAGCTCTTCAAAGGTAAATGATTTCATTTATTTGGTTATCTGTTTTTTGTGAAAATGTTGCGTGATAAATGCTACTCAAAATGCTATGCTAGCTTTGCATACTCTTACACAAATTAGTCAATTTCTATGGTTCAAAAGCATATTTTGAAAATCTGAGATGACAGTGTTGTTAAGAAAAGGCTAAGCTTGAGAGCAGACGCATTATTTTCATTTTATTTGCGATTTTCAGAAATCGTTAACGTTGCGTTATGCTAATGAGCCTGAGGCTTTAGTCACAAACCCGGATCCGGGATGGGGAGTTTCAAGAAGTTAAAGACATGAGTAACCACCACGCTGCATTTCGGTCCGACTTTCTTTCGACAAACGAAGAACGCCGTTACAGAATCACCCACCACACACGGACCGAGCAGCATGTTAACAGGCAGGAGCCACAGGAGAGGCAACAGAAGCAGCTTCAGTGGGAGAGGCTGCACCACTTGGAGAATTGGACATGGGAGGAAGAACTGGACGGAAAAGGACCCTGGGCTCAGCCTGGTGAATATCGCCGCCCCAAGGAGGAACTAGAGGCGGATAAAGCGGAGAGGCGCTGGTATGAGGAGGCAGCACGGCGACGTGGATGGAAGCCCGGGAATCAGCCCCAAAAATGTATTGGGGGGGGCTTACAGGGAGTATGGCTACGCCAGGTAGGAGACCTGCGCAAACTCCCTGTGCTTACCGGGGGGCTAGAGAGACCGGGCAGGCACCGTGTTATGCAGTGGTGCGCACGGTGTCCCCAGTGCGGGTGCATAGCCCGGTGCGGTATATTTCAGCTCCTCGTATCGGCCGGGCTAGATTGAGCGTCGAACCAAATGCCATGAAGCCGGCCCTACGCATCTGGTCCCCAGTGCTTCTCCTTGGGCCAGCTTACATGACACCAGCCTTGCGCTCGGTGTCCAAGGTTCGCCTACATAGCCCAGTGCGGGCTATTCCACCTCGCCGCACTGGCAGGGCGACCGAGAGTATTCAACCGGGTAAGGTTGGGCAGGCTCGGTGATCAAGAGCTCCAGTGTGCCTGCACGGTCCGGTCTATCCAGTACCACCTCCACACCCCAGCCCTCCGGTAGCAGCTCCCTGCACCAGGCTTCCTGTGCGTGTCCTCGGCCCAATACCACCAGTGCCAGCACCACGCATCAGGCCTACAGTGCGCCTCGCCTCTCCTGAGCTGTCGGAGCCTTTCTCCTCTCCTGCGCTGCCGGAGCCTCCAGCCTGTTTAGCGCTGCCAGAGCCTTCCGCCTCTACAGCGTTGCTGGAGACTCCTGCCCGTTTAGCGCAGCCAGAGCTGCCAGTCTGCATGGAGCAGCCAGAGCTGCCAGTCTGCATGGAGCAGCCAGAGCTGCCAGTCTGCATGGAGCAGCCAGAGCTGCATGGAGCAGCCAGAGCTGCCAGTCTGCATGGAGCAGCCAGAGCTGTCAGTCTGCTTGGAGCAGCCAGAGCTGCCAGTCTGCATGGAGTTGCCAGTCTGCATGGAGCTGCCAGTCTGCATGGAGCTGCCAGTCTGCATGGAGCTGCCAGTCTGCAAGGAGCTGCCAGTCTGCAAGGAGCTGCCAGAGCTGTTAGTCTGCATGGAGCAGCCAGAGCTGTCAGTCTGCAAGAAGCCGCCAGAGCTGTCAATCTGCATGGAGCAGCCAGAGCCGCCAGTCAGCATGGAACAGCCAGAGCCGTCAGTCAGCATGAAGCAGCCAGAGCCGTCAGTCTGCCAGGATCCGCCAGTCAGCCAGACTCTTCCAGATCCGCCAGTCAGCCAGATTCTTCCAGATCCGCCAGTCAGCCAGACTCTTCCAGATCCGCCAGTCAGCCAGACTCTTCCAGATCCGCCAGTCAGCCAGACTCTTCCAGATCCGCCAGTCAGCCAGACTCTTCCAGATCCGCCAGTCAGCCAGACCCTTCCAGATCCGCCAGTCAGCCAGACCCTTCCAGATCCGCCAGTCAGCCAGACTCTTCCAGATCCGCCAGTCAGCCAGACTCTTCCAGATCCGCCAGTCAGCCAGACTCTTCCAGATCCGCCAGTCAGCCAGACTCTTCCAGATCCGCCAGTCAGCCAGACTCTTCCAGATCCGCCAGTCAGCCAGACTCTTCCAGATCCGCCAGTCAGCCAGACTCTTCCAGATCCGCCAGTCAGCCAGACTCTTCCAGATCCGCCAGTCAGCCAGACTCTTCCAGATCCGCCAGTCAGCCAGACTCTTCCAGATCCGCCAGTCAGCCAGACTCTTCCAGATCCGCCAGTCAGCCAGACTCTTCCAGATCCGCCAGTCAACCAGACTCTTCCAGATCCGCCAGTCAACCAGACTCTTCCAGATCTGCCAGTCAACCAGACTCTTCCAGATCTGCCAGTCAACCAGACTCTTCCAGATCCGCTAGTCAACCAGAATCTTCCAGATCCGCTAGTCAACCAGACTCTTTCAGATCCGCTAGTCAACCAGACTCTTCCAGATCCGCCAGTCAGCCAGGATCTGCCAGAACCGCCAGCAGGCCATGATCTGCCGGATTCAACTGCCTGGCTGGGCTTCCTCTCAGTGCTGGGCTTCCTCTCAGTGCTGGGCTTCCTCTCAGTGCTGGGCTTCCTCTGTCCCGAGCTGCCCCTCTGTCCCGAGCTGCCCTTCTGTCCCGAGCTGCCCCTCTGTCCCGAGCTGCCCCTCAGTCCAGTAGGGTTCTGGGTGAGGACTACTAGGCCATAGTCGGCGGCGAGGGTGGACAATCCTAGGACGCGAGGAGGGAGGACTAAGACATTCAAAGAGTGGGTTCCACGTCCCGAGCCGGAGCCGCCACCATGGACAGACGCCCACCCGGACCCTCCCTATTGTTTTTGTTGTGCGTCCGGGAGTCCGCACCTTAGGGGGGGGGGGTTCTGTCACGCCCTGGTCTATATTTATTATGTTATTTTCATTTATTGGGTCAGGCCAGGGTGTAACATGGGTTTATTTGTAGTGTGTTTCGTCTTGGGGTTGTGTGGGGTGTATAGATTGGTCTGTGGCTGCCTGAGGCGGTTCTCAATCAGAGTCAGGTGATTATCGTTGTCTCTGATTGGGAACCATATTTAGGTAGCCTGGGTTTCACTGTGTGTTTGTGGGTGATTGTTCCTGTCTCTGTGTAGTTTCACCAGATAGGCTGTAATTAGGTTTCACGTTCCGTTTTGTTGTTTTGTATTTGTATCAGTTATTTCATGTACCGCGATTCATTCATTAAAGACATGAGTAACCACCACGCTGCATTTCGGTCCGACTTTCTTTCGACAAACGAAGAACGCTGTTACAGCTGTAATGGTGGTTTTTTTATACAGTTATAAATATGGCAGACGACTCCCAAGTCTGTAGTAAAATCCAGCTAACATCCTAAAAGGTGAAAGAACACCTCTTTGAGAACGACATGCTTGTTTCTCTGAGCTGGATCAGATCCCAAGGTCGGGCAGAGGCTTATGTTACAGAACTTCAAGACTGTCTGATGATCTGATTGATTCTTAAGGGGGATTTGTGTGTGTTGCATTGCATCTGATGTGGCCCTCTGTCTCTGTTTTTGGCTGAGAACTGCGTTTTCAACCCACTTACAAGTTTGCACCGTTGTCCTCTACAGTACACAGCAAATGTACAGTACACTCCTCCCTTCCCCAGCCCCCAGCTCTCGGCCGCCAGCCTCCAGTTTCAAGGGTCTCTTGGCTCACACGTTTATTCCTACAGTGAAGAAGTGAGATCTCCAGAGAAAATAGCAACCACTGTACATCCCGGAAAGACACATCCAGATGAACAAACTACAACCCCCAAAGCACATTCCAGAGGTCAGGGGCTGGATTCTCTCCGAGCCTGGGGGGATTTACTATGGTCTGGCCTGAGGTTAGACCAAGTGTACTCTGTAGGGCCAGCACCATAAAACGACGACTTCTGTCTGTCAGTCCAGCTAGCTCCTGGTCACTGACATGGCCGAACAGTGTGCCATTCAGTGTGTCTATATTCATGGAAAGTGTATTGAGATGTTTAAAACGCAGTAAAGTTTTGATTTGATTAGATTTCATTCTTGATTTTATACCTGATACACAGTATTATTCTCTGCAATGTGGGATGCCGCCTCACCTTGTAAAAGTAATTTCTTTCAAGAAGGGAAAGTAATAAAAATGCATATTTTCTTGTCAAGTCATTACCCAATGTCAAATAGGAAATTTTATGATTCGTGATCAGAGTTAGAGAAAGAGGAGAAATGATCAGGGTCTATCAGAGAGATATTTAGTCATAGCGGTCGGTAGTTTATTGTTTTGCTGCTGCAGCAGGGCACATAGGCACATAGGCCTCTAGTGCAGTCTTGATCAAGTACTTTGGCAGTTACCTTGGTTATCGATTCTCCCTCTGCCACCCTCCACTGTCAGCAGTTTGATATGGTTGTGTGGTTACCATACCACTTTGACTGAAATGCAATGATCACATTATTTCGCCGTGATCTCCAGGAGAATGTAGAGGCTACATGCTAATACAGATATAAGAAAATAACAATAATAAATAAATGGATTTGAATAGAGATAGCTGGGATTTGAGAGCGATAGCTGGGTTTTGATAGAGATATCTGCGTTTCTTTTGTTTAAAGTGCAAGAAGTTGAAGTTAGAGAGAATTAACTATGGTATGAATTCCATTACAACATGCACATATGACTACATGCATTGTTATTGTATGAGTTAGCCTAGTATCATAAAATACCCTGTGAAAATGGACGTGAAATGGAAATGTTTGTCCCGGCCTGGGGAACATTTGCTAAGTCAACACTAACTTGATTAATAATGCAAAATCAATCAAGCAAAACATCAGAGCAGCAGTCTGTCATATTATGTGCAGTGTTCCCTTTCTATACAGCCTTCCTGATTCTGCATAGTGCGAGTTAGGTGATTTGGCTATTTGAAGCCATTGCATGAAGACGTGACCATAGTGATAGCAGTCATATCTGCAGTTGCCTACATACTGTCAGTAGTGTGAGTACCATAACCTACAAGCTGAAGTGCCTACATACTGTCAGTAGTGTGAGTACCATAACCTACAAGCTGAAGTGCCTACATACTGTTAGTAGTGTGAGTACCATAACCTACAAGCTGAAGTGCCTACATACTGTTAGTAGTGTGAGTACCATAACCTACAAGCTGAAGTGCCTACATACTGTTAGTAGTATGAGTACCATAACCTACAAGCTGAAGTGCCTACATATTGTCAGTAGTGTGAGTATCATAACCTACAAGCTGAAGTGCCTACATACTGTCAGTAGTGTGAGTACCATAACCTACAAGCTGAAGTGCCTACATATTGTCAGTAGGGAGAGTACCATAACCTACAAGCTGAAGTGCCTACATACTGTTAGTAGTGTGCGTCAGAGCACGTGTCAAACTCATTCCCGTGTCTGCGAGTTTTCGTTCCACCCTTGTACTTGATTGATGAATTAAGGTTAATTAGTACGGAACTCCCCTCACCTGGTTGTCTAGGTCTTAAAGAAAGGAAAAATCAAAAACCTGCAAACACTCACTTGGCCCTCCGTGGAATTAATTTGAAACACCTGCTTTGGGTGCCATTTCAGATTTACCCAGTGTCCCACACCATCTCCCAGGAACAGCAGGGGGTGAGCTTCCAGGAGACCAACTGTATGAGGTCATCAGTAGTCATATCACAACATTGTGTTCCAACTGCAATTTTCAGCCGCTCAATGTACGGCTGAGGGTGTAGCAGCCAGAGAGAGGGAGAGGGGCACCGTATATGCCAGACAGTAAATTACACCAGTCACCTCTCTCTCGGTGGTGAAGGAGGCAGACTAATGGATGGGTTTGGAGGCTGTAGACTGCAGTCGGGCTCCGTGGAGGAGGGACTGAAGATGAGGAATAAGAAACAACGCCTTGCCAACAACGAGGCCCATAATACTATAAGGCCAATGTAATGGCCCCCTTGTCCAGCAATGAATGACAAGTGACTGGGTCCTGAAAGATGTGATTCATACTTTCTATGACTGCGAAACGTTGTTTCTATGGCAGAAAGAGAAAGGAAAGAGAAAATAATGTGAATTCAGTACCAGTACAATCCTGGGGTTAAAGAACATGTCCATTGGCAGGTAAGTTTAGAGGCTGCTCAGTTGGCTAACTTCATCTCACTGAAGATGTAGTGCAGTTAAGATCACCAACACACCCACAGATATATACGCACATCTTCCAGAAAAAAAAACAACTTACATGATTCATGTGTGAGTCAAATCTCAGCATCAAAAGGAGAATCAGAATGAATAAATGGCTATTTCATTAAGGATGGTGTTACAGAAATGAAAAAGCCAATCGGATAAAATAGATGATTAAGAGAGAAATCTCAGTTTCTCTTTCTCTTTGAACTATTGTGAACACTCTCAGTTTCTCCACACTCTTGCAATGTGATGATTTGGTCTAATTACCAGAGTCTGTGCTAGAGTAAGGCCATTGATTGGATAGTACTTGGAGGCTATCCTCTCAGACGTGGACAGGATGTTAAACATTCAGACAGACAGAAGATGCTAGCTGAGCACTGGCTAACACGGCACCTTAAGATGCCCCATACCTATGTAACTACACAGTAATAATTATATTAAACCCATTCTACTTACAAAGGTATTGCGGCAACTTAAGCTAATGTGCTCCCAAGCGCAAACAACCCTTTTTATCAATTTACTCTACCCTATTTTAGCAATTAAGTCAACATATTCTATGCAAAGAGAAGCAAGTAGATTTTTTTTTTACAATTCAATGAGAATATTTTTTGCATAGCATTTACTCTAGGCCTACATAGATACTACAGGCTGATAACTTTTATATGCCGTACCCCAAGTCTTTCAATACAATTTCATTGTTTTATTATTTCATTGCAGGAACCTGTTTCAAAGATTTCAATGGCTTGGCATCATCCTTGGTTGTATATCTACAAGCTTTTTGATGTTTCCACACTGACAGGGAGCGCATGTCAATAATCCCCCTGCAGCTTTGATCTGTTATTCCCCAATTCATTGAAATATATTTTAAAGGAAGGCATTTTTCCTTTCTAGTTATTGTCTTACTGGGATGGAATAATTTCCTCCAGTCATCATAACCACTCCCACTTATCACTAATCTGCGATGCAGATGGAGCCAATAGGATGAGTCACATTAACTCACACAGCAGCTACATGCATGCATGGGATCCAATCATGGCCCTCAAAAATGTAAAAATGTCTTGCTACTTCATTAGGCTATTGTTTTGTGTCACTATCAATAAGAAGTACTGTCTGGACACCTTTTGGAGACCATTTTAACCACACAATAGAGTCTGTGAAATGATGTGGTTCATTTGGATATGGATATGATATATACAAGTGAAGAACGATTCACAAATGAGTCATTATGACAGACATGGACTCAGTACTCGTTTGGATGTTTGATGAAACAAAAAAGAGAAATAGACTGAAGTATGTTCTAATTTCATTTGTTGAATCACCGTTATTGTTGCTCTGAAATGCCAAGGACTGGCCTCCAACATATCGGATACCAAAGGTTCCATTTTCACCCGCTTATTTTCAGCCCCTCTGTCAACCACGTCACCTTGGCAGCAGATGTCTTGCATGCTGTCTTGTGTGTTGTCTAAAACCCAGACCCTGACAAGAAAGTAAGAGAATTTTGTGAGTATGTTTCCTTATCTTACCTTAAGTGATTTATCCTTACAGGAAGTTCCACTTGTACTCTTTCAAGGGGGAGGTGTCAGTGATGTATTGGAAACAAACACAGCATTAGCACACTAGAGGATCATGGGACAGGTTTTCCCCTGGATATAGACCACACAATCTGTCTTCACATGATTAATGGAATGGAGAGGTCTATTTATAGGAAATACACCTTAATTAGATACAGTTGAAGTTGGAAGTTTACATACACCTTAGCCAAATACATTTAAACTCAGTTTTCACAATTCCTGACATTTAATCCTAGTAAAAATTTCCTGATTTAGGTCAGTAAGAATCACCACTTTATTTTAAGGATGTGAAATGTCAGAATAATGTAGAGTGAATGATTTATTTCAGCTTATATTTCATCACATTCCCCGTGGGTCAGAAGTTTACATACACTCAATTAGTATTTGGTAGCATTGCCTTTAAATTGTTTAACTTGGATCAAACATTTCGGGTAACCTTCCACAAGCTTCCCACAACAAGTTGTGTGAATTTTGGCCCATTCTCCTGACAGAGCTGGTGTAACTGAGTCAGGTTTGTAGGCCTCCTTGCTCGGCACACGCTTTTTCAGTTCTGCACACACATTTTCTATAGGATTGAGGTCAGGGCTTTGTGATGGCAACTCCAAGACCTTGACTTTGTTGTCCTTAAGCCATTTTGACACAACTTTGGAAGTATGCTTGGGGTCATTGTCCATTTGAAAGACCCATTTGCGACCACGCTTTAACTTCCTGACTGATGTCTTGAAATGTTGCTTCAACATATCCACATAATTCTCCTGCCTCATGATGCCATCTATTTTCTGAAGTGCACCAGTCCCTCCTGCAGCAAACCACCCCCACAACATGATGCTGCCTCCCCCGTGCTTCACGGTTGGTATGGTGTTCTTTCGGCTTGCAAGCCTCCCCGTTTTTCCTCCAAACATAACGATGGTCATTATGGCCAAACAGTTCTATTTTTGTTTCATCAGACCAGAGGACATTTCTCCAAAAAGTATGATCTTTGTCCCCATGTGCAGTTGCAAACCGTAGTCTGGCTTTTTTATGGAGCAGTGGCTTCTTCCTTGCTGAGCGGCCTTTCAGGTTATGTCGTTATCGTTTTCCTGTGCATATAGATACTTTTGTACCTGTTTCCTCCATCTTCACAAGGTCCTTTGCTGTTGTTCTGGGATTGATTTGCACTTTTCACACCAAAGTATGTTCATCTCTAGGAGTCAGAACGCATCTCCTTCTTGAGCGGTATGATGGCTGCGTGGTCCCATGGTGTTTATACTTGCGTACTATTGTTTGTACAGATGAATGTGGTACCTTCAGGCGTTTGGAAATTGCTCCCAAGCATGAACTAGACCTGTGGAGGACTACAATCTTTTTTCTGAGGTCTTGGCTGATTTCTTTTGATTTTCCCATGATGTCAAGCGAAGAAGCACTGAGTTTGAAGGTTGGCCTAGAAATACATCCACAGGTACAGCTCCAATTGACTCAAATTATGTCAATCAATCAGAAGCTTCTAAAGCCATGACATCATTTTCTGGAATTTTCCAAGCTGTTGAAAGGCACTGTCAATTTAGTGTATGTAAACTTCTTACCCACTGGAATTGTGATACAGTGAATTATAAGTGAAATAATCTGTCTGTAAACAATTGTTGGAAAAATGACTTGTGTCATGAACAAAGTAGATGTCAAAACTATAGTTTGTTAACAAGATATTTGTGGAGTGGTTGAAAAACAAGTTTTAATGACTCCAAACTAAGTGTATGTAAACTTCCAACTTCAACTGTATATTGAAGCCTACACAGCCACACCTTACAAAAACTGTCACTTGTCAACACCCACGGATGACACGTCCTATTTAAATATAGTTTAGATGACACTAAATATGCTGTATCTATTACTAAGTGATTTTGTCAGATTATTCATATTCGGCTATTTTTGACTTTTTGTAATGAATCAGATTGCCATTGGTTATCGGTTTTAGATATAATTCTGGAGCGGCCTACATATTCTATATATACAATGTGAACGTCCAACAAGAGTGTCCCAAAAATATTTTTGCAATTCCTCTCATTTACTTTATATCCTCACTTACTCTTGTACTTATTGATTAGATCATAAAATGGATGCATAGTATACTTCAAAGTTGTTGTAAAATATTATTCTGTGTATCTAATAGAAACACTTCAGCTTGAGCTTTTGTCTTAGAGGGCAGACGAATGAAATGTTACAGGAAGCAATCAGGTTTGTGTTATTCTGAGCCGATCAATAGCCTGTCTTCTGTTTAGCTTGGCAATCAACTTTCTCCTTCCCTTTTTTTGTGCTGAAAACAATTCTTCACAATAGAGATGGAGTGGGTTATATTATATTGGATTAAATATCATCGGTGCAATCTGACAGCATTATACAGTACAGAACCCATCCCCCTGAGTCTCACAACATTAATTTGGGTTCAATAGTAATTCCAAAACGCACTAGACAGAAGACACACACAATGCAGGCCTGGGACATTATTGACAGGGGGGATATTTAATTATGATAAGCTAGGAAAATCTAATTTATCATTCAGAAATGTGAATTGATTAATTCAAATGATCTTTTGAAATGAGTAAAATTAGAATTGGAGTGGTGAAAGGAATGGAAAAGACAGGGTGGAACGAGCCCTATGCATTAGAAATGAGTGGTGTATTATTTTCCACGGTGTAAAGGATGATGAGACGTGAAAGAGAAAGGATAGCTCTGGAGAGAGAGGAGGAAGAGAAAGGATAGCTCTGGAGAGAGAGGAGGAAGAGAAAGGATAGCTCTGGAGAGAGAGGAGGAAGAGAAAGGATAGCTCTGGAGAGAGAGGAGGAAGAGAAAGGATAGCTCTGGAGAGAGATGAGGAAGAGAAAGGATAGCTCTGGAGAGAGAGGAGGAAGAGAAAGGATAGCTCTGGAGAGAGAGGAGGAAGAGAAAGGATAGCTCTGGAGAAAGAGAAAGGATAGCTTTGGAGAGAGAGGAGGTCAGAGTGTAAACGTTTTACGGTGCCACTACAGAACCCTTTAATGGAATTACAGCTAAACCAGGAACGATCTCACACCTTCCATTCAGAAGTGACAAAAGCCAAACACCCAGAGCTGTCCTGCAAGTGTTATTGGACTGAATGAAATGGCTGATTTGATATACTGTACACAACATCACCCCAGAGAGCAAAACTGTTTGAAATGATGTCATTACAACCAGAAACCCGTTGTAACGATGTCATTATGATGTCTTTTCATGCGGTTTTGCCTGCTGGGACACCATCTTTTCCTTTTTCTCCCTTTCTCTCTGTCTCTCCGTCTACCTCCCTCCCTACAGTATCAACTGAGACGTGTCCCAATCTGATCCTAGTGAGAGGGAGAGAGGGCCTCTTGACTAAACAAAGAAGACAACCTGCAGTTCTCCAGGGATTTAAACACCTCCAGGGAATTCCAGCCAGTTGATCAGGGTGTTGATTAAATGATCTTCCCTCCAGCCAGCGCTAGCTAGTCCTCCAGACCCTCAGCAGTACTGCACTAACATCAGCACGGCTGTGCAGGCTGTAATCCCTGAGACCTCAGAGTCATCGCTGCCCAAATTAAATATTCAAAAATCTTCCCGTTAGTTTCCCTGGAGCACGGAGAGAGATGGATGATGTTTTAAAGACTGTAATTTGAAGAGGCCTCCATCAATTCTCCTCCTTCCTCTTTTTAAGAACGAACCAGGTGGTTGGCCAGTTTCTGATTGCATAATTTCAAACCCTTCTTGATCAACTCTGATTACTCAGCTCTCTCTTTCTCTTTCCTCTCTCTCTCTCATTCTCTTTCCTCATCTCTCTCTCTCTCTCATCTTCTTTCCTCCTCTCTCTCTCTCCCTCTCTCTCTCTCTCTGTGTCTCTCTCTCTGTCTCTGTCTCTCTCTCGCTCTCTCTCTCTCTCATTCTCTTTCCTCCTCTCTCTCTCTCTCTCTCTCTCTCTCTCTAACTCAAGAAATCTGTAATTCACTTTGACGTTTTGGCAGAGGATGTTTTAGTTGTGCAATTTTAAATATAACTAAGGTGTTTGGTGCAGTATTTCTCAAGTAAAAAAATGTGTTGTCTTATGTAGGCAGTCGGAGCTACATAGGCCCTTTTCAAAGGGATCTGTTGCTTTATAAAGGCAGACATTCTATAAGCCATCTGTCGGAGTTGGCTGATGACGTTCTCGTGGTGTCTTGCTGTGCGGACCCTGGCACTAAACTGGGTCTCTAGAAGCTGTACTGTGGCACGCAAAGGTTTTGAAGTGGAATTTCATGAAGTGTGTTAGTTAGGGCACAGTAAGTGTTAATGGCTGCAGAATTTTAAGTGGATTTATTTTTTATCCTCAAGAGAAAAGGTGGTTTCAGAATTGCATGCAATTAGCTGTCAGAGACAACTGGGAGAGTACATGAGACTGGGATGTGGAATCAGGAGATATAACTAGGGCATATGGAACCGTTTGGAGCATAATGTATGGAAAGTTAATGAGTATGCAAAATCATGAAATGCAATAATTTATAGGCACAGCATTATCTGTCATCCAAAGCTAAAAAGGCCACAATGGTAAAATTAAGATGAGACATTTTGCAATTTAATAGGTAATAGTCCTCAAGAGATTTCATTGAATAGCCTCCACCTCAACAATAGGAAACATGGTTTGGTTATGTTCTATTTACCTCTCTTTTCCTGGAAATCAGTTGGGAAGAGTTTGATAGTGAATGATAAACAACCAACAAACAAACCATCCAAGAGGCAAATAGACCGACCGTTGTGGGAAAAGACACACAAACGGCATGACAATTGCAGAGCGTTTGAGAAGTTGGGTTGCCGGGAGCGGAAGCCACAGCTAGCGTTGCGTTGAGTCGTTGGTCTGGAACAGATATACCTTAATTGGAAGTAAATCTGACAGCTCCCAGGGAGGAAAGAGGTGCAGCGGCAGGGAGGGAAGAAACACTATCAGCAGACTGCTAGAACCCATCCAGGAATACAGCAATGAGCTCCACACATCTGAAGAGAGAAGGGCTTCAAACATGTTGTCCTCATTATGCATTTATTATGTGTATTCTAGTCTGTGTTTTATATTTCACCGCTTTGTACCTTGGCTTTTTGCACGAGACTTAAGGAGAGTGGGAGGGAGCTAGGGAGGGAGTGTGAGGAGAATGTCATGCATGTTGCTGTTTTATTTATCAAAGATAAGTATCTTGAAAAAAAATTGGAGCCATTTTGTTTGTCTTGCGTGTGAACTTCACAGGAGACTGGTGATTCTAATCAGGAACAAACAGAATAGAGGAGTGAAGGCCTCTATGACAGGATGGGAAAGGATGGGGGGATGATGGAGTTTTGGAGGACGGGTGCGGAGGAGGTAGTGGGGGTTAGAGAATGAAAGCAATGCTTTGGAGTTTTCAGGTCGGACTGCGGTTTTTGAAGCTGACAGCTTCCCCTGCCACTAAAAAGAGCACGGTAGGAAGTCGGGAGAAATATGGTCTATTAAAGAGAGAAAAGAGAGGGAGCGAGTCTGTGCTGAAACCCGCTGCCAGAAAAACCTGAGATAAAAGGACAGGCAGCCATTGTGGAGAGACAAATGGAAGGAGGGAGGAGAAGAGGAGAGGAGGGAGGGGGTACCAAGAGCAGATAACAACCAGGGGGAAATAATAGAGCTTTATTTAACTTCCTGAAGAAAAGATGGGATTTATCTAGAAAGGCTTCCCATTTTAATAAATAGTGCTAAATGCAGCTATGATTGTTCTTAAAAGAATGGCCCTCGGCTGTGAGGAGAGAGGAATAGAGGAGTCAGATACGAGAGAAGACACGTTTATAGTGTATATAGATACGCTCAATTAAGATTATTGTGACACGGCACAGTTAGAGAGATGATTATCTGAGTGACTAGTAGGGATGCATTGTAGTAGGCTAGCACTGTATAGACCATGTGAATATTTACTCATAAAAGGAGACACTGTCATGTTTAACTCACTTGTATATGAATTTATGATACTGTAGGTATACTGTGATCAAGTGTAACAAGAGGTAAACTCCAAGCCTGTCTAGAAAATTGGCATACTTCTCCCTCAGGTTTCTCTCTGAGTGCACACTGTTAGCCAATCACACAGACACCCACCCACCCACCCACGCACACACACACACACACACACACACACACACACACACACACACACACACACACACACACACACACACACACACACACACACACACACACACACACACACAGGTCTAGCAATCAGACTGGAGATGGCATTGGAAATGTGTTTGTTTTTCTCTGTCATCAACACCGACGGAGTCCCACTCTCCCCTCCTGCCCTCCCTCTTTCCCTCCCTCATTCCCTCCCTTATCTCTCCTTCTTATAATCAGTGCCAGGATGGAACCGGTGTCACAGGAAAAGCGTTCCTGCCAACATTGGGGGCTGCACAGCTATTTTCCTTGTCATTCATTTCATCTGAATATTTGATAACAGATTGGCACAGTGCCAATTTGCCCCTGGCTCCACTGTTTGTATTGTTACCATGTGGTTAGACACAATGCTCTCTAACTTCTAAACTGCACTTGGCATGTTTCACGTACCATGCTAAAGGCTTTGTGTAACGTGTCAAAATAGATTTGACATTTTGTTTTTCCCACGCTATCATGAATACATAAATATGACCTACTTGATATATTAACACTGTGACTTTCAAGGTTGTAATTGTGGAGTGGTTTAGTTGTCAATTATTTAACAAGTGATGGGAATGTTCACGAGCTAATGTGGCTGTGCTTGTGTATAATTGGATGATGGTTTTCACTACTATGGAAACTGAATGGAGAAACTATCATGTCAATGGTTATAGTCAACTCTCCGTTCCTTTACTCACTATAGAGGTATGACATTTCCATGGCTAAGTTACCACCAGAAACGTATATTATTGTTATATTTCCACAGGATAAAATGAGCTGAACCATTTCTGGTTAGTAATAATGTCTCAGGGGCGTAGCAGGGAGCATTTGAAACTCTCTAAGATACACCATAATATCCTCTACCAATAACTTACTTTTTTTCTACAGGATTTTCCCACTCTGAAGTCTCTTTCCCAGGGAACATGTTATACATATTTGAAGTCTGAGATGATTTCATCTAATTTAAGTGCCCCATGTAGCCATGGTGAGCTCCGGGGCGACTTGTTCCATCACAGTTTTTACTGTGTCCACTGTTTAGCTACTAGACTCTAATGAGAGGTTATCCTGCTTAGCGAGCCTGTGTGGCCACAGCTTTTAGGAAAACACAATACAAAACCCTTAATACCTCCCAACCACAACGGGAGTGTTTTCTCTGGTAAATGAATAGGGCACATATCAGGGGTTTGTGAGGTGTTTAGAGTTGCCACTACCTGTCTCTACCCTTGTGTTCAAACGCAAAAGAAGCTTGATCCTTATATGGAGCCCCTTGAGCAGAGAGGGACAGAGCAAGTTGATATTATTTTCTGTTTTAATCTGCTATCACTCTAATATGTTTTCTTTGAGAGTTCAACTGTGTTGCTTTAATCATGGCGTGGGCTGAGTATCTCTTCGACAACGTGTGAAAACAGAAAGTCACAGTGGATGTGAGGAGATAGCAGCACTGTTAGAAAAGCCATCTACAGAGCAGAACCCATCTGATCAGAAAGAATAAAATACATGCTCGGCCACAAAAATGACATAGACGTCCATAGGCCTACTACACACAATAAAGATGTCACAGACCGGTTACATACATGCAAGAAACAAGATGTTGCCTCTATTTTACATACTATCACTGTATAGATTTTTAAATCAAATCGCTCCACATAAAGTTTTTTTTTTTACTTCTCCTTCTTTCATTATTTTCTTCAGAAGTTCAATATAAAAAAATGAAAGCAATGTTTTAAATGTGTCAGACTCCATTTGAAAATGTGAGAGAGTTTTATGTGAGTGTGCATGTTCAGAAGTGTCTGTGCGTGCGTATGTGTATACATATATGTGTGTCTACAGTTGCAGCCAAATATATTGACACCCTTGCACTTTTCTTAAATAATTCCCTATTACTTCTCAAATAAATTGAAATTGAAAAAAAAGGCATCTCCACACCATGTTATTGGATTTTCAACATTGCAGAACCTGTTTTTTTGTTGTTGTAAACTTACATTTTAATTGAGAAAATAAAGAATAATGGCATGGACAAAATGATTGGTGCACCGGAGCTAGAACTTGGTTGCACAGCCTTTGGTCTAGATAACTGCCACAAATGCTTATTGTAGTCATGAATGACATGGCTGCACCAACTGCTGTTTTCAGCTCTCACTATAGGATATGGATGTGATTCAGATGTATTCTCTTCACTGGGCACTGCAGAATAATCCACGGTTTCTTCTTGAACCATTACAGGTCGCTTGTTCTTTGTGTTTGGGGTTGTTGTACTACTGGAAGACACACAACCTTCAACAGAGACACCGTTTTTATACACTGGGTTGAACATTGCTCTCCAAAACACCTTGGTTTAATGATGTCTTGCACACATTCAAGACCCCCAGTAGCAAAGGCAGCAAAGAAACTCCACAGCATTATTGAACCTCCCCCATCATTGATTGCAGGGAGGGTGTTATTTTCTTTGAATGCTTCATTTGGTTGTTGGTAAACATAGTAAGATCCCACTGTTGAAGGATACACAAGAAAGCCTGATTGAACTTCTCAAAAACACACCGAACAAGTCAAACTCCTGGGGGAATTGTTAGAGCTCTTTGGCAATACAGATCAGTAATTACTGAACACAAATGAAGCATTCAATGAAAATAACACCCTCCCTACAATCAAAGATCGGGAGATTTGATAACATTGTGGGGTTGCTTTGCTGCCCCCAGTGGTGTGTATTCATAGATGCCAAGGGAAGCCAGGTTTGCCCAAAAATGTGACCAATAAAACATTACATTTTTTAAACAATTTCTCTTTCATCTCTCTGTGTTTTCATCATTTTCCTTCAACTCGCAAAGGGATTAATCTATCTCACCAGAGAAATCATCACCTGTCTCAGCAGGTGTAGCCCAGGTATTTGATGCTGTCTGGACAAGAATAGTATGACATGTTGCTGCCCATACTATTTGATTGATTAATGCCAGCGAGCATTTGGCCTCTCTTGATAAAACAATTATGGGTGGTCCTGGCATCCCCAAAGGAGGCCAGTTTGTATTTGGCACCACACCAATCAAATTCCATCAAAAGCAAAACATAACTGTCAGAAGAGCTTGCCTTTTTCTGGTCTGCTTGTGTTGTTGTCTTGCAGTAGCTAGCTAGCTAAATTGGCCCTTTCCAAAGTCATGGATAGAGATGAGGATTTGGACTTACTTAATTCTCCATACAGGCCAATGATTATAATGGCGATTCTGATCTAACCATACATTTATACATTGTACCACTGGCCTGAGACAACTAAAGTTCAATATGTAGCCTATATGTAGTAGGCTCATGTTAACTAGCTAGCTAAGTTAGCTGGTTAATTGTTGCCCATGCAACAGACCGGTCTCATAGACTAGAAGTAACATAGTAAATGTAAATCCGGGACACTCAAATTAGTATTACATCTTCCATTTGGTATAACTACATAAGACAGATGGTTACTTAACTTCTTATAGCTGGGGGACATCCATAGCTTGGATGAATAAGGTGCCCAGAGGAAACTGCCTGCTACTCAGGCCCAGAAGCTAAGATATGCATATTATTAGTGGATTTGGACAGAAACACTCTGAAGTTTCTAAAACTGTTTGAATGATGTCTGTGAGTATAACAGAACTCATATGGCAGGCAAAAACCTGATAAAAAATCCAACCAGGAAGTCTTTGCCTATCCAATATACAGTGTAAAATTTAATCTGATTGCACTTCCTAAGGCTTTCACTGGATGTCAACAGTCTTTAGAACCTTGTTTCAGGCTTCTACTGTGAGGGGAGGGGGAGCAAATAAGAGCAGGTGTCTGGCAGAATGCCATGAGCTAAGTCTCGAGCACGGCCATGAGCACGTGCTCTGTTCCTATTCATTTCTAAAGACAACGGAATTGTCTGGTTGGAATATTATTGAAGATTTATGATGAAAACATCCTAAAGATTGATTCTATGCATCGTTTGACATGTGTCTACGAACTGTAATGGAACTGTCGCCTGAACTCAGTGCCTGTGCCTTGTGAATTTGGAATTGTGAACTAAACGCGCAAACAAAAAGGAGGTATTTGGACATAAATGATGGACTTTATCGAGCAAAACAAACATTTATTGTGGAACTGGAATTCCTGGGAGTGCATTCCGATGAAGATCATCAAAGATAAGTGAATATTTATATTGCTATTTCTGACTTCTGTTGACTCCACAACATGGCGGTGTCATGACGTTGGCCTGGGGGTAGGTTTATGACAGTCATAAATACCTCTTCCCCTTTTTTCCTCTATCTACCCTACTGATGTTACATTTGCAAACCCCTTTGGTTAACATATAGATTCTGGGAACATCAGAAGGTGGGGGGAAATGAACTATATTCTGGTAATCTGAACAATTGAACATATGCGGTGGTACTCAATGAATATGATGTCAGGTCGGTTGTCATTTGAGACATTCTCATCAATGATAAGATGACAAACTCTAAGCTTTGGTTGCAAATGGTATGAACTTTGTGGCCTGAGGTTGTGAGGCCGGTTGGAGGTACTGCCAAATTCTTGAAAACAACGTTGAAGGTGGCTTATGGTAGAGAAATTAACATTAAATTCCCTGGCATCAGCTCTGGTGTACATTCCTGCAGACAGCATGCCAATTGCACACTCCTTCAAAACTGTGGCATTGTGTTATGTGACAAAACTGCACATTTTAGAGTGGCCTTTTATTGTCCCCAGCACAAGGTGCACCTGTGTAATGAACATGCTGTTTTGTCAGTTTCCTGATATGTCACACCAGTCAGGTGGATAGATTATCTTGGCAACAGCCAAATGCTTACTAACAGGGATGTAAATAAGTGTGTGGACAACATTTGAGAGAAATTAGCTTGAGCATATGGAACATTTCTGGGATGTTTTATTTCAGCTCATGAAACCAACACTTTACATGTTGCATTGATATTTTTATTCAGTGTAGTTCATTTCTCTCCCCAACACTGCTTGCTTCACCATGCTTGACCAACTGTTTGTTACATGAAATATTAGCTTTTTTGGACTTCCCCCGGACAGATGTTTTTGTGATTAAACACACGAATGTGTGGTTGAATTTACTGTGTCACTGTTGCCTTTTTGTTGTCTTGGCCATATTATACATCATGGTGGAATTTGAACAAATGGGTTATAGAGCAAACAGCTGGGGACCTATAACCTGGGGACCTATAAACTCAGCGATACAGAGAATGCGGACGGAATCACAGAATCCAGACAATCCAGAAAATAAAATGGAATTCAATAATATATATATATATAACTTTTTGATTTGTTAAAAAAGTTTGAAATATCCAATAAATGTCGTTCCACTTCATGATTGTGTCCCACTTGTTGTTGATTCTTCACAAAAAAATACAGTTTTATATCTTTATGTTTGAAGCCTGAAATGTGGCAAAAGGTCGCAAAGTTCAAGGGGGCCGAATACTTTCGCAAGGCACTGTATATATTTGCTAAACTTAATAGGGAATCAACTAAATGAATTGAAAATGTCATTAATTTGCCCACGTTTATCATAATGAACAGAATGCATCGGTGATTTGTATTTCCTGCAACTTTCTGAATTTGCAGGAAATACAATTGGCAGCTGCCAATTTGTGTAGCCATTAGCTATGGTGCTAAGGAAAAATCTTCTGGTAGATCCAAAAACCTTCTCAAGTATATGTTAACTACAAAGTAGCCTATAATTACCTGGCAGAATGATATCAGGATTATTTGCATCAATTCGGTGAACATTTATTTGGCAAACTCTACCATCACGTGCCCTACAAAAACACTGCTAAACAACATCATCTTGTTAGGTGCACACTGGAATTGAACTACACCCGGTTTTCTGATGTGGTTTAAGCATTGTTTGACAAAATGAGAAAATGAAACCTGGAAGACAAAACAGAGAAAACAGAATTTTGGAAAAAAACTATATAGACAGATGGTATAGGGCCCTACACAAGGAATCATGAAATCAGCAGATGATCAGATGTTTTCTAGTCCTATGATCAACCCAGTATCCAAAAACTAGGTATCCATTTAAGGTTGTGGGTCTTCAATGACCCCAAACACACATGAAAAAGTTAATAGGAATGGTTGACAAGAGATGCTGGGCTGTTCTGTTTTGTCAGTAGAAAGGTGCAGCAAGCTCATTGATGGCTACAATAAGTGTTTTTCTGCAGTTGGCCAAAGGCTGTGTAACCAAACTTAGGTTTACAAAAATAGAATTGGTTCTGCAATGTTGAAAATCCAATGACATGGTGTGGTTTCAATTGCAATTTATTTTAGAAGAAATAGGGAATTATTTAAAAGTTCAAGGCGACAATATATTTGTCTGCAAATGTGTGAATATGTATGTGTTTGCATGCATGTACATACAGTATGTGTGTGAATTCATGCATACATTTGTGTATCACAGATACATGACAATGAGGGGCTAATTTGTTACAGAGTGAAGAGGCTGAAAGGTAAGGCCATGCAGCTGTAGCCATGGGCAGTACTGCAGGAGTGACTGTCATGCCACTCCATGGAGGACTGCCAAAGGTCATAAATTAAAATCAATATCGCCTCAATTTTGATTACCCTGCAGATTAATTAAAGCTTATATACGGAGCGATCACACTGTTCTGAATCAATGCAGAGAGAGCAGGCTTTCTGTGTCCATGTCCATCTCTCATACTGAATATGATAATTAAACACCTTCTTTCAGTTTGTACAGCCATTAAAGTACCACATAGCTGTTCTGTTTAGGAGTACTTTCTTAATTAAGTTGAATTGGAGAAATAAGTTCAAAACTAGTGTACGTAAGGTACATCCAATTTTCCGGGTACAAACAGACACACTGCTGAATGCTTGTGTATACTTAATTGCACCTCAACCAGAAAGTCTTCATCAAGATTGTTGGTATCTATTTATTTTCTTTTATAGGATGGATACCAGTTATTAAGACAGAATATATCTTTCCAAGACTTTGGCCATCCTATATCAGACCCACTGGTCAGTCAACAAGGCTGAACGTGGTCTATTAATGTTTGTTGATGGGAAGAGTTTCATTCCAAAACACTATATATACACATTCAGAAATGTTAATAAACTAGCGGGACAACTTCTGCTGAAATTGGAGGGCACGCAATTCAAATAAATAATCATTAAAATGATGGATATTAAACATTTAGGTACATACAAGTGTCTTATATTGATTAAACACTTAAATTCTTGTTAATCTACCTGCACTGTCTCATTTACAGTAGGCTTTACAGCGAAAGCATGCCATGCGATTGTTTGAGGACGGCGCTCTACATCAATATTATTTCTCCACCTGCACTGGTTTCATAAATTCACAAATAGCGATGAAATATTCACTTACTTTTTGAAATCTTCCTCTGATTTGTCATCCAAATGGTCCCAGCTATAACATGTAGTGTCGTTTTGTTAGATAAAATCCTTCTTTATATCCCAAAAAGTCGGTTTAGTTGGTGCCATTGAATTGAGTTATCCACTCGTTCAACATGCCAAGATAGGAATCCGAAAATGTACCCCTAAACTTCGTTTCAACAAGTCAAAATACATTTCTATTTAATCTTCAGATACCCTAAAATGTAAACTATAGTATTTCATACAGAAAGAACTATGTTCAATAGGAAAACAAATATTAGCAGGTGCGTGTCCTCTTTATCGCGCACGCATACACAAATTTCTAAGTCTGTGTCCCTGTAGTAAAATTCATATTTCTTACTCGTTTTGGAAGAAACATGCCTGAAACCTTGAACAAAGACTACTGACACCCAGTGGAAGCCAAAGGAATTGCATACTGGGTGCTAGATTCAATTATTCCCTATACGTTCCATTGGAAGAGCATGGGCTCTCAAAAATATATATTTCTGTTTGGTTTTTCTTTGGATTTTCTCCTACCATTTCTATTGTGTTATAGTGTCTAAAATTATTTTAATATTTCTACAAATTTAAGAGTGTTTTCTTTTCAATGGTACCAATTATATGCTATCCTGAATTCAGGGCCTGAGCAACAGGCAGTTTACTTTGGGTACGTCAGTCAGGCGAAAATTGAGAAAAATAGACCCTAGCCTGAAGAAGTTTTAATCATTGCTAGACAGCCATTTTTAATTCTTGCCATATATTTTCAAGACAATTTAATTTCTTCGATATAGGGGGCAATCTTTTAATTTTTGGATAAAAAAACGTTCCCGTTTTAAACAAGATATTTTTTTCACAAAAAGATGCTCGACTATATATATAATTGACAGCTTTGGAAAGAAAACTCTGACGTTTCCAAAACTGCAAAGATATTATCTGTGAGTGCCACAGAACTTATGCTACAGGCGAAACCAAGATGAAATTTCAAACAGGAAATGGCCCAGATTCTGAAGGTGCTATGTTCCAATGTCTCCTTATATGGCTGTGACTGCGCCAGGAATGAGCCTACACTTCCTGTCGTTTCCCCAACGTCTGCAGCATTGTGACGTATTTGTAGGCATATTATTGGAAGATTGACCATAAGAGACTACATTTACCAGGTGTCCGCTTGGTGTCCTCCGTCAAAATTATTGCGCAATCTCCAGCTGCATGCACTTTTCCATTTGGTACAGAGGAGAAAGGCAACGAATGATTTATCATCGAATAGATATGTGAAAAACACATTGAGGATTGATTCTAAACAACGTTTGCCATGTTTCTGTCGATATCATGGAGTTAATTTGGAAAAAAGTTTGGCGTTGCAATGACTGAATTTTCGGGGGTTTTTCTTAGCCAAACGTGATGAACAAAACGGAGCGATTTCTCCTACACAAATAATATTTTTGGAAAAACTGAACATTTGCTATCTAATTGAGTCTCCTCATTGAAAACATCCGAAGTTCTTCAAAGGTAAATGATTTTATTTGAATGCTTTTCTTGTTTTTGTGAAAATGTTGCCTGCTGAATGCTAGGCTAATGCTATGCTAGCTATCAATACTTCTTACACAAATGCTTGTGTAGCGATGGTTGAAAAGCTTATTTAGAAAATCTGAGATGACAGTGTTGTTAACAAAAGGCTAAGCTTGTGAGTGAATATATTTCTTTCATTTAATTTGCGATTTTCATGAATAGTTAACGTTGCGTTATGCTAATGAGCTTGAGGCTATGATTGCGCTCCCGGATACGGGATTGCTCGACGCTAGAGGTTAAGTCAAAACTGTAAGTAGGCCACTCAGGAACATTCAATGTCATCTTGGTAAGCAACTCCAGTGTAGATTTGCCCTTGTGTTTTAGGTTATTGTCCTGCTGAAAGGTGAATTAGTCTCCCAGTGTCTGGTGGAAAGCAGACTAGACCAGGTTTTCCTCTAGGATTTTGCCTGTGCTTAGCTCCATTCATTTTCTTTTTATCCTGAAAAACCTCCCAATTCCTTGTGGATGACAAGCATACCCATAACATGATGCAGCCACCACCATGCTTGAAAATATGAAGAGCGGTACTCAGTGATGTGTTGTATTGGATTTGCCCCAAACATTAAGCTTTATATTCAGGACATAAAGTTCATTTCTTTGCCACATTTTTTGCAGTTTTACTTTAGTGCCTTATTACAAACAAGATGCGTGTTTTGGAACGTTTTTTATTCGCACAGGCTTCTTTCCTTTCACTCTGTCATTTAGGTTAGTATCGTGGAGTAACTACATTGTTGTTAATCCATCCTCAGTTTTCTCCTATCTGTTTGTAAAATATTTACAATAGATATTTTAGTCATTTAGCAGATGCTCTTATCCAGAGCAAATTACAGTAAGTGCATTCATCTTAAGATCGCTAGGTGAGACAACCACATCACAGTCAAATACACAGGATACAAACATTCCATGCCAACTAAACAATTGGTATATAGCATTTTGCAACAACAACAAAAACAAATAAAAAAAATCTGTGAACAGTATTTTCTTTACACATATGAAGGTACCCATAAGCAATAATTACAGATGAAAAAACACAAATGTGAAAATTTGGTGGATACAGCGTCTTGGAAATTAACTCTTCATGTGTAAACTATAACATTGGTCCCATGGAGGTTTGACATTGCTGCTAGTGCTACTCACAGAGGACCTCTGGTCAGTGACTGTTTGGGCCACTAACAAGGGTTTGGATCTATAGTTGGGGAGAGAGGTTGTTCTGTATGTTAGGCTGACTGGTGTCTGGTGTGTGTATGATAGAGTAAACGACAGTCAGTCAAGATACCACTTTCATTCTGACAAGGTACTGTAGTATATGATGGATGGAGGAAAGTGTTGGTTGATTCAATGAATTGCTGTCACGTGATTTAAACTCAAGAGACATATGAACATTGAAGCAAATCAAACAATGCACAAAAATATCCATAATACTAGTATGTGAGTGGATGGTTTATAGTTCATACCTGATCATAGTAGTCAGCAGAGGTGTGTACTCGAGTCACATGACTTGGACTCGAGTCAGACTCGAATCACAAATATGATGACTTGCAACTCGGCTTTGATTTTAACACCAATGACTCGTGACTTAACTTGGACTTGAGTCTTTTGACTCGAACTGACTTGATACCCTCCCCAAGCTCAAATATAAAAAATGATGCTATTAAAAAAAGTCTGCAGTTCAACTCTTCATTTAATGGATTACAGTTTGAATTGGACAGCAGCCAATCAAATTGTGCCAGCTGCGGAAAAGGTTGTGTGTGGCAGTCCGAGGAACGTTCGTGGGTGAATTCAGTCTGAGCCCTTGGAAAGATGATACCCAAATTATTATTTTTGGATATAAAGACTATGCTGTAGTTAACAAAAACGTATTTGAACTTGCAAAACATGCAGGAAGAAAATTACAGACGGAGGCGCAACAACTTCCAACTTTGTTCGACATTTGAAGCTGCACAAAGAAGGGTAAGTCGTGGCTCATATAGCCGACAGCTATGTATAACTTTACTAGTGTATCGTGTAGGCTAACATAACATTAAATCAATGAGCCTCCACACAGTCAGTCAGTGCGCAAACGTGATCATTACCACCCAAGATTGAGCTACAACTGGCGAGGCAGTTGGTAACCTAAACCCTGCCTGATGTTACTGCTGTTCCTAAAACCATTGACATATGTTAGATTACTGTAACCACACACAGAGAGGGTGTGTGTGTTAAGGTTGGGCGATTGTGTACCAGCCTAGATCGCCCGATTTCACCCCATAGCGATCCTCGATAGTCGATCGCTATGGGGGGGTCTTTCCATGGCTACCCATGTATTTCCATGGAAATATGTTTATTTGGAAAGTAATAAATATCTATATTTATTAAAGCGTTCATGATTTGCTTGAGTGTAATATATTAACTATTACTCTTGTTAAAAATATGAAATATGAAATATTACATTTGGTGAAGAGCACATAATGACTTGATTAGGACTTGAAACTCGAAGTGTAGGACTTGAGACTTGACTCGGACTTGCCTGTCTTGACTTGGGACTTGACTCGGGAACTTGAGTGCTAAGACTTGAGACTTACTTGTGACTTGTAAAACAATGACTTGGTCCCACCTCTGGTAGTCAGTCAGTCAAACTAAACCAAACCAAAGCTGCATTTCAAATGTCCACTTTCAACCCACTGCCTTAGTTATTTGAACCATTAACGAACTAAACAGCACAGTATACAATCTACTGCATAAATGCCACTCCTACTTTAACTCATTAGGCTGAGAGACGTACAGAGACAGACAGACGGCAGGAAGGAGAGAACGAGAAAGAGAGAGAACGTGAGTGGAGAACATTGTGCCCTTGCCTACTGTTGCTAAGCAGCCAGTCAGTCGACCATGGCCAGGCTGACAGGCCTTCTACTTTCTGAATATCATCATGGGGAAAAGATTGAGGCTGAGAGAGAGAGAGAGGGGGGAGAGGGAGAGAGGGAGAGAGGGAGAGAGGGAGAGAGAGGGGGAGAGATCAGGGCTGGTGCTGGGTGCTGGGACACAGATACTCAGAGAGGGATGGGGGTTCATACAGCAGTACTGTATTAACCTGAATTGCCTCTGTAAAAACGTACCTACGTTACAATGTCATAACATGTGGTCTAGTCTTAATTATATTCATAGTTTCAAACCAACAAAGTTATGCACTCTCCATGATTCAGGAAACCCCCATGGATCCTTAAGACATGCACACCATTACCAGTGAAATGCTACAGTACAGTATGTGTGAGACACAAGGAAAAGAGAGAGCGTGGAAGAGGAATTGAAAGGGAAGATTGAATGAAGATAGTTATTTATGGAGAGTACAGTAGATTGCGTTACTGGATTCAGAAGAGGAAGAACATGAATAAGAACCAGAACACCTTAGTCTGGTGTGTATTTACTGGAACACACTCAGGATGGTTTAAGAAGCATTTATGGGTATTACAGTCTTTTGTAGCTAACTGTTCCCTGAAAACTCTCTCTCATTCCGCTTGACTGGATTCTCTCTCTCTCTCTTCCTCTTGCTCGCTCTCTCTCAGTCGGCAGAAGTGTAGCAGCAGAATTCCAGTGGACGAGCCGTTCACGTCACACACAATCACACAGTATTATACTGTAAAATAAAGCCAAATTACAGCAAATACCCACCCAGCAGTTTTACTTTACTTTCCCCCAAATAACAGCTTTCTTCCTGGCGTGTGTCGGGTATCACAGACCATCCATCACAAGACACAACTGTGTGTTTCTATCAGTAAAGACCTTCATGCATTTTTCAACATTCAAATAGCTTCAAGCTCCAGGGATGGATGAATGCTGCTTGCCTGCCTGCCTGTCATCCTCTACGACAACAACAAAAGGGTTATTCATGTATATTAGAGGGAGGGAAGCGTTGCTTCCTATCAGTCCTTCCTCTCTCTTTTGCGACATAAAGTGATGTGTTACACCATGCTTTGTTGGGACTTGTAAACCCAGAGTTTGGTTTATTCCCCCCTCCCCTGCACCCTTGCGCCACTGCTACCTCGTCTCTCGAGACTACATATATGTTTATATGTTTATATTCAGAGTATCGTGACCAGGGCCAGATTAACAGATCATAGGCCCCGGGGAAATGTTTTTTTTTTATTTGTCAAACAATTTAATGGCTGAACAATTCCCCCAAAATAAGCAAAAGGCCACTGTTTCAAAATATAACTTTGGGCCTATGGGTTCATCCACAGGTGCTCACCCACAACAGTCAGCAAGGTTGTTTCAGAAAAATATATTTTGTTTCCTTCCATTAAAATTCTTACTGTAAAATATGAAATATCTGTGTGTTGTTGACTGTTATAAAAGCACAGGATTATACGCTTGTCCTCTCTAAATAAACAAATAAAACAGGGCCTAGGTATTGGCATGGAACACATACACAGCATGGTCACAATATTGATTCAGGACCACGGACAGTTACCGTGACTATCCGCAAGCCATCGCAAAGAATACAGGAGCGTGGCCTCCGCCATTTCAAAACCACCAGCGGGACAGAGCCTCTCAAGCATTAGACCTATGCACTGCATTTTCACAGAAAGTGTCATGGCTTACTTTACAAGCATTCCCTCCTTGTTTTCTGAGCAGCCAAATCTGGAATGATGTCACGACTCTCACAAGTCTTAAGAGTCAAATAGTTTAGCCTTTCCTTTCCCATCGTTGGTCTGTTTTTGACAAGAGTCAGGTTTGAAAAGGACTGCTCCTCTGATACATTGATTACATGCGAAGTCACAAATAATTGCAAGGTAAAAGACGTGTCATATTTGGTTAACAACTTTCTGTTGGATTATGAATCAACCCATCTCACACAATTTACCAGTCGTATACTCATATTTATGTATTATGCTTTAAAAGAAATTAATTAATAACTTACCCAATGTAACGGCTTTCTTCTACCTCCTTCTCTGATGAAGAGGTGGAATAAGGATCGGACCAAAATGCAACATGATTCGTTCGATACATCTTTAATTATGACGAAACACAAACAATACAAAACAACAAACATCGAAAACCGAAACAGCCCTGACTGGTGCAACAAACACAGAGACAGGAACAATCACCCACAAACACACAGTGAAACCCAGGCTACCTAAATAGGGTTCCCAATCAGAGACAACGATAATCAACAGACTGATTGAGAACCGCCTCAGGCAGCCATGGACTAATCTATACACCCCACACAACCCCAAGACGAAACACACTACAAATAAACCCATGTCACACCCTGGCCTGACTCAATAAATGAAGATAACATAATAAATATAGACCAGGGCGTGACACCCAACCATGACAGGGCACCCCAGTTACCCATAAGGGCACCCTCCCTCCTCTCTTCCCCCAATCTGATGATTAGCAGAGCAGCAGCAGGCTATCTACGCTCATTGAGAGCAGGCTCAGGCTATCTACACTCATGATCCACTGAGCCAAACCCACCTGTTCCTGAATCATCTCTCTATCTGATCTCTGAGCCAAACCCAGCTGTTCCTGAACCATCTCTCTATCTGATCCACTGAGCCAAACCCACCTGTTCCTGAATCATCTCTCTATCTGATCCACTGAGCCAAACCTACCTGTTCCTGAATCATCTCTCTATCTGATCCACTGAGCCAAACCCACCTGTTCCTGAATCATCTCTCTATCTGATCTCTGAGCCAAACCCAGCTGTTCCTGAACCATCTCTCTATCTGATCCACTGAGCCAAACCCACTTGTTCCTGAATCATCTCTCTATCTGATCCACTGAGCCAAACCCACCTGTTCCTGAATCATCTCTCTATCTGATCCACTGAGCCAAACCCACCTGTTCCTGAATCATCTCTCTATCTGATCCACTGAGCCAAACCCACCTGTTCCTGAATCATCTCTCTATCTGATCACTGAGCCAAACCCAGCTGTTCCTGAATCATCTCTCTATCTGATCACTGAGCCAAACCCACCTGTTCCTGAATCATCTCTCTATCTGATCCACTGAGCCAAACCCACCTGTAACTGGAAGAGGCATAGAGACATATAGAGATAGAGGATCTTAATAGAGATGGATACACACTTCATTTCATAGTCATGGTGTTGGTTTTGCACAAGAGATACATAGTGGCTATTACTCCATGTGTTGTGAGTCTTGTTCCTAGTCTATGCCTTTTCAACACAACATCTTCAAATTGCCTGTTTAACTGGTTCAAGTCGAGATTGTCATAGATTAATCGAAATATTCTGCAATATGTCTAATCCTAGCCTCAACCCTAATCCTAACCCTAACCCTAACCCCGACCCTGACCCTAATGCTAACCCTGACCTTAACCCTGACTCTAACCCTAAATCTAACCCTAAACCTGACCCTAACCCTAACGCTAACCCTAAAGCTGACCCTAAACCTGACCCTAATCCTAACCCAAACCCTAACGTTAAGCATAACGCTAACCCTAACCCTAACTCTAACCCCGTGTACACATCTCACCTCTAACCCTCATTTGTCTTAACCCTAATCCTAACTGCCCCACAAATGACTCCCCCATCTTGAATTCCCAATTTAACCCCTGAAGATGACCGTTAGTACTACTAGAAATACTTATCCACATCCTTTAAAATGTTGCGCCTCACATCAGAGCTTTCCATTTGCCATGCACCAACAAACCTAGAAGCTGAGGATAGTGGCTAGAAGCCTTGTGGCTATTGCTTCTGAAAATGCACCATTGCAACTTACCATTAACTGTCTGCGGACACCATCAAAGATATCACATCTTGTATATTCTGTAGGCTCCACAACACCATGTTCTTGTTTTCCAGTTAAACATTCAAACAACAAATAATGACATTACGTGTTTGTGAGGAAACAAAGTGAATCAACCCAGAGCAGCGGGCTTTGTATTGGAAGTGTGTCATTGACTAATCACGTACCAACAGTAATGTTCTCTCCCTCCCTTCCTATGTTAGATTGGTGCTCTGTTACATGATGAATCATTTGAGTCTCCAAAACGCTGCATTTGGAAATGTGGTTATGTGGTTTTAATTTGGACACAGACACCATCTCAATTTCGTCTCAGCTGTGAGACGCCTTACTTTCATTTGTTTTCTTATAAGTTGCAGATGTGACCAAGGTTGCGTCTGAAATAGTGCCCTATTACTAATATAGTGCCCTACTTTTGACCAGAGCTCTATGGTTCCTGGTTAAATGTAGTGCACTATACAGGGAATAGGGTGCAAGGGTACGATAATGATGAATTGATTCTTCCCCCATCCTATCCATGTGCTGCCTACACACAGGCCATTTATCAACAGGGACCGATAAAGACAAAGAATAGCCTAGGAGCTGTGCTACTGCCACGGTAAGGAGGTGGCGGGAGAGAGACCATACACTACAGCTGGAGGGGGATACCACAGGACTAACTGCCCTGGGCCAGGTGGGGATTACACACACACACACACACACACACACACACACACACACACACACACACACACACACACACACACCACACACACACACACACACACACACACACACACACACACACACACACACACACACACACACACACACACACACACACACACACACACACAGTAGCAGAGAGGAGTTGTTTTAAAGTTAATTTGAGATCATTGCCTAACCCTGTTAACTAACTCTGTCCAAATGTATCTGTAACTTTTTTCAAATATATATTTTATGTACACGCTGATATTTCCCTGTCGCCCTTACCTGGTTGAATAAATGTTCAATAATTATATTTTTTAGCAACCAATGTCATATGGCAGTGTCTCCTAGCGTGTGGCATGTCCTTTTCATTCAGCTACTGATGACTTCTGGTGACTGCGTAAATTCCTGTCACCTTCACTAAAGGAATGGAGAGCAAGATGTATTGTTTTGCTCCTTGAGATGGTGACGGGCTCCTTGAGATGGAGACGGATGTGCTGGCAATATGCTGACTGGTCGTACACACTCTCTCTCACACACACACACACACACACACACACACACACACACACACACACACACACACACACACACACACACACACACACAGGAGAGGAACACACTTGGACAAAATGACTTTCAGGGGGAGGGAGGGGGGGGGGTGGAGTCCTTGGCATGTCCATGCACTCTGAGGATAAAGCCGTGTCAGTGATTCATGTGTTGTGACAGTGAGTGTTGGACCATTTGGTTAACCATAAGGCCCTCTCTTCACAGGCCCTAAGGCTATAGCAGTGACACATACAGATGTTATAAGGCCCCTCCACACACCCTCACACACATGTAGTGTCACACAATTGTTCATATACAGTACAGTACCAATCAAAAGTTTGGACACTCCTACTCTTTTACCAAATAGGACTATCTTCTGTATACCACATCTACCTTGTCACAACACAACTGATTGGCTGAAATGCATTAAGAAGGAAAGAAATTCCACAAATGAACTTTTAACAATGCACACCTGTTAATTGAAATGCATTCCAGGTGACTTTGAAGAATCTCAAACATAAAATAGATTTAAATTTGTTTAACACATTTTTGGTTACTACATGATTATATATGTTTTATTTCATAGTTTTAATGTCTTCACTACCGGCAACTGGTACCGGAGCGCCAAGTCTAGGTCCAAAAGGCTTCTTAACAGCTTCTACCCCCAAGCCATAAGACTGCTGAACAATTCATCAAATGGCCACCCAGACTATTTACACCTCCTCCTCTATGTAGCCTCGTTATTGTTATTTTATTGTGTCACTTTTTATTACATTTATTTACTTTAGTTTACTTAGTAAATATTTTTTAAACTCTATTTATTGAACTGCATTGTTGGTTAAGGGCTTGTAAGTAAGCATTTCACGGTAAGGTCTACACTTGTTGTATTCGGCGCATGTGACAAATACATTTTGATTTGATCTGTCCCTTAGTGTAAAATCCACTTCAATTAGAGCACTGAATGCAAGATGGAAGTATATTCTCTCCATGTATACACTGTATAGTACAGTACATCATTTCAAACCGATATTTCATCCAAACAAGGTTCTTTGCTTTATGAATAACACATGAACCAGATGGCATAGATGCTACTTGGACAAACTCCAGACAGAGCCACTCTCTGCTCAGTGTAGAGTTGACTGTGAAACACGTCCTTGACCCTGGCAGGGTTACTCCCTGAGAGTTTCTCAGAGATCTGTACTGTAGATCCCTGAGAAGTTGTGTTGTACTGGAATGACTTCAAGGCAGTGGCGTGTATTCATGAAGGCCAAGGGAAGCCAGGTTTCAACCAAAAATGTTATGTTTAATCATTTTTCATAAATTTGCTGAATGTATCTCACTGGAGAAAGCATCCTAGTGAGCGAAACTCCTTTGTCTCTGCACTGTATGTACAGCATCTGTCTGATGCTGTCTGGTCAAAAAGTGTGTTATATTGTTGCCGCCCATAGCATTGAATGCAAGGGAAGCCAGCGAGCATTTGGCCTCCCTTGATTCAAAATAAATCATATAATAGCCAATCAGTGTTAAGATAAACTGAGTGAGCTCAAATGTTAAAGGTCCTGGAGCACCAAAAAAAGTGTTAAGGGCAGCCAGTTGGGATTTGTCTTCACATCAATTACCTCACATCAAAAGCCAAAAACAGAAAAAACTGAAAAAACGTTAATTGTTATGTCTCGTTGTGTTGTTGTCCTCTGGTGGCTCACTAAAATTGTCCCTTTCCTAAATTAGCCATGGATGGAGATAGGGATTTGGACTTGTGGTTTTACTTAATTCTCCGTACTGGCCAATGATTATAACTGTGATTCTGATCCAACCATAAATTCTTACATTGTGCCCTTGGCTTGAAAGGATAGAAGTTCAATATGTAGCTAGATGTAGTAGGCTAATGAGAATTTGTTAACTAGCTGGCTCATCGTTGCCCATGAAAGGAAGTTAGGCTAGCGAGCAAGCTGTTAGCCAGGTAGCCTAGGACAACAAAAACTAAAATCTTGTACTTTATGATAGAGTCATAGACCATTTCGGCAACATGAAAGAGAGGAGGATGGCATTTCTCTACAAGTAGGGTGTCAACATATTTGTTTCTACTTGCAAGCACACACACACACAGACAGAGCGAGAGAAACCAGTACCATGGACAGCCACATGATATTTAGCTTACGTTGATTGTACTAAATTGTTTTGGGTATATTTTAGTAGTCACTGTATTAGCATAGGTGATTTGATGATGTTGAAATGTCAAAGTTGGAATGGTGCTGGAAAAATGGAGGCAGCTCCTGTTTTCTTTGTGACTTGCAGAAACTCTCAGTGGTTCTTAATCAATAGTTGTTTAGTGGTCCGAAAATGTGGGAAACATTAACTTGCTTGACCATGCTGTAGGTCATGTAACTGTTTGTTAAATGCAATATGCTTTGTGGACATCACCGGACAGATGTTGCTCTCCAGTTTTCAGTTTTCTCACCCTGGTGAGCTTGAATTTATTCTGCCACTGTGTCTTCTTACTGTCTCAGCCTTAGGCATATATATCACAGTGGCAAAGAATATAAACTAGCAGGTTATAGAGCAAACAATGCAATTATCACAAAATATAGGTTGTAATATGGCACATTTTTCCTTGTTTGGCTTCCTCAGTGATTTTGTCCACACACCGCTACTGCTTCAAGGGCAGAATATCTTTGAACAACTCCCTGTCCAACCTCTAAGTCTTCCTCATCTCAAAGACTATATAGAGTCCAGAAATTGCCTCTGCACTTCAGAGTAACCCTGCCCTCATTCCCTCTCCAACAAAAAACTTCTCTATGGCTGAGTTGGGGGGAAACAATTCAGAAGTTAGAGCTGAGACACACTGGGGTTCGCTGAGTGTGTTCAGTTTGATTCGTGACAGAAAGCATTATTAGGGGGAACCCCTCCTGTGACCCATTATTTAAGTGATGCCTATGAGGGTTTGGTGAAATGGGGCACTGCCTGTAGGCAATGTGGCTCCAGCCCTGTCCTACAGAGAACCTGATTGAAAAGACAGGGAAACAGCTATAACTGCACCGTTCAGAGTTGAAGTTAAACCCAACGCTATTTCAGAAGGTTTTTTGATTAGATTTCGTCAAGGCATAAGGATTTTCAGAGGAAAATGAAGAGGCAGAAAGAGAGAGAGGAAGAGAGAGAGAGGAAGAGAGAGAAGGAGAGAGGGAGAGAGACAGAAGGCTTATTGTCTGACGCCTGCTTGTTTAGTATTCAAATGTCTCTTTTGCAACAACTGTTCCTCCCACACTTGCCCAAATGTTTTGGTTGTATTTACTGAATAATTTATTTGCAAAAATATTTAATATGTTGGAAGGTGATATAATTCCAGCAGCCTCAATAAGAGCAGGGCATGTTCCTATATTTCCATGGCATACCAAAACTGATTCAATCCCAAATGTTGGTTTCTGTGAAATACTGTACATAGGAATGAAAGTGGTCGTTTGGACCAATCAAAGGACAGACAGACAGACAGACAGACAGACAGACAGACAGACAGACAGACAGACAGACAGACAGACAGACAGACAGACAGACAGACAGACAGACAGACAGACAGATATCTGTATGTGTCTTCTGGCTTCTTCAGATGGCTTCTGTACTGAGAGCTGGGAAATGGAAGCTGAAACAGCCTTTTCCATTGTCTTTGTGATGATCAATAACCCAGCGAGCTAAGAAGCGGCTAACGATCAGCATAATCACTCAGTCCCCAGAGCACTCAATCACCTCCAGTGGTACTTTATAAGGGGAAGGATAGATATGATGGAGGGTCTTTTCTCAACCATAATTGGCTGTAAATATTATACGTTCTGTATTATTTATGCTCTGTTTGAGGTGCATGCAGGTTCAGTATGTATGCAGTCTATAAAATGTAAATGCATATATATGAGAGGTGAGGGAACGGAGAAAAAACTCAGACTTGTTTTATTTGTTGGAGAGGGGAAGGAATGGGGGGATAGAGGGATTGGGTAAGACTAATCAGAAGAGGTGTTTGGTTAGATAACTCATCCCCAAAGGCAGCTACACGTACGTATCAATTTCATGAGCAATCTGATTCTAACTAAAGTAACCAAATGTTTTACTGACTGAACCTCAAACTGTGTGCATGCACATGGGTATATGCGTGTGTTCAGTAGTAACTGAAAGATGACAATAGGGAGGATACAAGTTAACATACCAGGGAGGAAATAAAAAGCAAATTAGGAAATGTAACATTTTAGCATCGACATTCTCCACACAATTCTACCATCTTGAATCCAAATATATTTTTACCATACTGCTGCTCAAGCCAGACTATTGTCCTCAGCACATAAACATTCCCTAAGCTGGTATTTGCAGTGTTGAAATAGGCTGTTTAATCTTGAGATGCTTCAACATATACATGCCTGAAGACGTTTCAAAGAACAATTCCTCAGAAAAACAAGCAAGGAGTTTTAATCCCCACAGAGCCATCTATTTATATGGCTGTATCATCTAACTTCCCCTCCTATAGGGAAGAGACTAGCCATGGAGAAAACACACACACACACACACACACACACACACACACACACACACACACACACACACACACACACACACACACACACACACACACACACACACACACACACACACACACACACACACACACACACACACACACACTCACACACACTAACACACACACACACACACACACACACGCAGAGGAGCGATGAGGAGCTTTGTGTTTGCATAGACGCGCAGGAGAATGTCTTTCTCTATTCTGTTTTCCTATCCAGAAGGTCCTGAATATACTTCAGAGGTGCTTGCATGTCAGATGCGATCAGCGGTATGCTGGTGTAAAGGTTCCGTACACACTCCAGCAGGGAATTGAAATTTAGCTGAGGAAAGAACAGCAAGAAGAATCTTTTTGAGTCACCATCGTTCACCAGAGACAGCAGTCCAGATCTCTCATTACCAACACCATGGAGACGACAGACCAGATGCACGCCAACCATCACCTGCCACTCACTTGTCATCACTGTCACAGACACAGACACTTACGTGCAGACACAGACCCCCTGTCCCCTCCTGTCCCCCCGTCTCTCTCTCATGCACAGGGTTAGGCTTAGATCTCAAATTAATTTTAAAACAACTCCTCTCTGCTACTGTGTGTGTGTGTGTGTGTGTGTGTGTGTGTGTGTGTGTGTGTGTGTGTGTGTGTGTGTGTGTGTGTGTGTGTGTGTGTGTGTGTGTGTGTGTGTGTGTGTGTGTGTGTGTGTGTGTGTGTGTGTGTGTGGTGTGTGTTCTTGAGTAAATGTACATAAATCCATCAAAACAGACCACAATTTAAATCAATGCCACCAAGCCCTTCAACAGTGCAAACCAGGAGAGAGAAGAGAAAAGGGAGTATTTGTCAAACAGAACTCTGCCACCCCCTTGCATTGCCTTGTGTGGTTTATGCATAGACCCTGATATGGCAGACAGCCCTCAGACTTTGTCCTTTAATGATCCAATCACCGAGGAGGAACAGTCGAGGCGACGAGGAAGACCAGAAGGAGGAGGAATATGTTCAGGCTTCATTTGTTGGTATCATAAAAAGGTTTTGTGTTGCGGTTTAGTTTATTTGTTCTCTAACAAAGAAAATGTCGTCCCTGTGGTTATTTTCTCCAGTAAGGGCACTGGCCCTCTAAGTGAAGTCTAGTGGTGTTTGTTTTTTTACTGGGACACGACTCTGCTCTCCTGAATTACAAGGAGTGGATTTATTCAGAACACTAGTGGAAAACACTTTACAGTACACAGCAAAATATACTGTTCATCCACCAATGTTTTGAGTCTTTTTTTAAACCCGTTTTCAGATTCCTAATCAGGCGACTTTCCATTCTCTCTCCTCTCTTTGTCTTAGTTGATTAAAAGCATTGTCACTCCACACACGGATCAATGTTATCTGCTGGCCGAGCCAAGTCTGTGATTGCACACGGAAACAGTGTGTTTGGTTCGTTATTAACGTGTGAGCACTCCCAGAGGGGGCAACGTCAGCAGCCAGAACAGCTAGAACAACCCATCACCCAGTGGGAACCATGGGGAGGACCCTGTCAATAGATCCCTCTGTGTTGCATGGAGATACCTGCCTCAGCTCTACCAGCCTTAGAAGACTCCAGGTGATCAGGCTTTGATGTATCACTGAAACTGCAGCATGATTATAACAGGTGAAGATAGTCCAACTCCCTCAGAAAAGATCCACTTTGAACCTTGAAATATCACCATGTATGTGAGATATACTAGTAATCATTATTGAATATGAGTTGGAATAAATGCCTCCTGTCCTAATCCCTCTGCCTTCTACAGCATCTGCCCCTCCCCCGATTTGTTGTTCTTTCTCTCATCCCGTCTTTTATACCGTGACCCTCTTCTGTGTGACTCACCAGGAAACATGTGTCGTTAGGAGCATGTAATATGACCACACAGAACAGTGGCCTTCGCTCTCAGCTGACAAATGCAGCATGTAACCAGGTTGTCTGTATCTTGACAGGATAACGCCTGGCTACAGATCCCTAAAGGGGATCTATTCTCCCACAGCAGGAGACACACTCTCTCCCAACACAGTCCTGACTGACACAAAGAAGAGGAGGAGGATTATGAGGAGGGGAGGAGGAGGAGGAGGAGGAAGGTGAAGGGGGAGAGAGGGCTAGAACGAGCTGAAGATGGGGAGTAATGGGAAGGGGAAATATTCCTTAAACTCCTTTGTGGCTATGTGGGAGAAAAACACAGTGATGGGAGAAAAATTACAGGGAGAAATTAAGCTCAGTCTTGTTCAAATGTGAATTAATTTATTTAACCTTTCTGTTTGCTTCTCCTGATATTTAGGGATAGACCAGGAGCTGTGTGTGTGTGTGTGTGTGTGTGTGTGTGTGTGTGTGTGTGTGTGTGTGTGTGTGTGTGTGTGTGTGTGTGTGTGTGTGTGTGTGTGTGTGTGTGTGTGTGTGTGTGTGTGTGTGTGTGTGTGTGTGTGTGTGTGTGTGCGTGCGTGCGTGCGTCCTTGCTTGCTCCTGTGTTTCTTGCCTCTCTCCCTCTGTGTTTCAGCGGTAAGGCAGCTTTTGTGAGGGCTTAATGAGGGACTAGGGCGGAGAAGAGGAGCAGCAGCCTTCTCCCCTCCAGCCTGCTGGCAGCTCTGAGGAGACAATAACCCATCATTACAACTTTAAACATGGCCATCAGTTAGTACACACCGGCCTACTCTGACATCTCCTCTGCTGCCTCATCTTTAAAGTGTGGCCTTCATGTCAGATCAGATCTGGATCTGATCCCAGGAGATGAAAAGGAAAAGAAAGAAAGGAAGGGAATTAAAAGAATGAAATTAATCTGATAAAACTGAAAATTCAGATCTGAGGAGGGATGTATGGCTTACTGTAATTCAGGTCCAGGGATCGTGTGGAAGAGCCTTGGCTCAGGTCCAGGAATCATGTGGAAGAGCCTTGGCTCAGGTCCAGGAATCGTGTGGAAGAGCCTTGGCTCAGGTCCAGAGATCGTGTGGAAGAGCCTTGGCTCAGGTCCAGGAATCGTGTGGAAGAGCCTTGGCTCAGGTCCAGAGATCGTGTGGAAGAGCCTTGGCTCAGGTCCAGGGATCGTGTGGAAGAGCCTTGGCTCAGGTCCAGAGATCGTGTAGAAGAGCCTTGGCTCAGGTCCAGAGATCGTGTGTAAGAACCTTGGCTCAGGTCCAGGAATCGTGTGGAAGAGCCTTGGCTCAGGTCCAGGAATCGTGTGGAAGTCAGCCTTGGCTCAGGTCCAGGAATCGTGTGGAAGAGCCTTGGCTCAGGTCCAGAGATCGTGTGGAAGAGCCTTGGCTCAGGTCCAGGAATCGTGTGGAAGAGCCTTGGCTCAGGTCCAGAGATCGTGTGGAAGAGCCTTGGCTCAGGTCCAGGAATCGTGTGGAAGAGCCTTGGCTCAGGTCCAGAGATCGTGTGGAAGAGCCTTGGCTCAGGTCCAGGAATCGTGTGGAAGAGCCCTGGCTCAGGTCCAGAGATCGTGTGGAAGAGCCTTGGCTCAGGTCCAGAGATCGTGTGGAAGAGCCTTGGCTCAGGTCCAGAGATCGTGTGGAAGAGCCTTGGCTCAGGTCCAGAGATCGTGTGGAAGAGCCTTGGCTCAGGTCCAGAGATCGTGTGGAAGAGCCTTGGCTCAGGTCCAGGAATCGTGTGGAAGAGCCTTGGCTCAGGTCCAGAGATCGTGTGGAAGAGCCTTGGCTCAGGTCCAGAGATCGTGTGGAAGAGCCTTGGCTCAGGTCCAGAGATCGTGTGGAAGAGCCTTGGCTCAGGTCCAGAGATTGTGTGGAAGAGCCTTGGCTCAGGTCCAGAGATCGTGTGGAAGAGCCTTGGCTCAGGCCCAGGAATCGTGTGTAAGAGCCTTGGCTCAGGTCCAGGAATCGTGTGGAAGAGCCTTGGCTCAGGTCCAGGAATCGTGTGGAAGAGCCTTGGCTCAGGTCCAGGAATCGTGTGGAAGAGCCTTGGCTCAGGTCCAGGAATCGTGTGGAAGAGCCTTGGCTCAGGTCCAGGAATCGTGTGGAAGTCAGCCTTGGTCCAGGCACAGGGATTGGTGTGAGGTCTCATGGCTGGAGTTTAACGAAGGTGGTTCACTGAACCACGCTCGGGTGATAGGTAACCTTCTCTGAGATCAGAAGACTTGTTAGCTCTCCATGCTTATGCCTTTATCAACATGCTAACAGTCTTGTGGCATGCAGGAGCAGTTGTCCACCCAAACAGCTCTTCCATGCTCAATATGAATGCAGAATATTTCTGGTATGATTCAGAAGTGGCAGTTCATGTTTGTATTGAGGACTGAGGTCCATGTGATGCTGTTATGTCATTAGTTGGGCCAGAGACGGAGTCCTGCTATTCAGACTGATTATTATTTCATTTCCTTCACTGACTCTCTCATTCAGGTTTCCTTCGGCACATCACATTTCTATTTTCACTTAAGGATAACCACATCACGGTCGAACAGAAACATATCGTCTTTACACATTTATTTCCCCCTTCAGACCATTTCTGCCAGTTACGAAACTCAGTTTAAAGTGCTAAACAGGTGCTAATAATGTGTTAATGATATACTGTATGCAGCATTCCTTTGCAGCTCATTCCATTGCAACTCATTCAGCAGGACCTCTGCCAGTCAGTGCTGAGAGTTGAGTCATTACGGAATCCCTGGATATCTCCCTTGTCCCCAGCCAATACAGCGACGCACAGCGAGCTGAAGTGTGTGGGTGTGGGTGTGTGTGTGCCACCGCTTGTGTTGAGATAAAGCTTTGCATTCCAGGTACTTCTTCTCCATGCATCATTTGATTAATAGATTAATTCTGAAGTAACATGATCTTCTTCATTGTTTTCTCTGCAGGGACTCGATGGAAAAGCCTTGATTAATGGGATGGAGAATAGGAAATGGTAATCTACACTTTTTACAATTCATGACCTACATACTTTGCACTAGTTTAAAAATTACACACGCACACACACACACACACACACACACACACACACACACACACACACACACACACACACACACAATCCCCAACACTTTCTATGGGCTGAGGCATCTTGACTCTTTCTCAACACCTACCATCATCTTTGTGGTAATAGACTATACTATAGATCTATTGACCCTTGTTTTTCTCTCCATTCAGTCTTCTTTGCCGATGAAGTCCAATGAAAGAACCAGTTAATAAAAGCGAGGCGCTGTGTCACCCTTCCCAGAGCTCTGTGTTAAACAGGGAGAACCTCTGGGTCTGTCCAAATTATAACCGCTCCTCCTTCATGCTGCCATAAACACCAAGATGTTAATATTAAAACAGCATAAGACAGAGGACCTTTGCTGTTTCAATTCCTCTGTGTGTGTGTGTGTGTGTGTGTGTGTGTGTGTGTGTGTGTGTGTGTGTGTGTGTGTGTGTGTGTGTGTGTGTGTGTGTGTGTGTGTGTGTGTGTGTGTGTGTGTGTGTGTGTGTGTGTGTGTGTGTGTGTGTGTGTGTTGACCCTTTTTTCAGCTGTCTTAGCTATGCCCTTTATTGGTTATATATGTATTTTTTTCAGGGTGAAATATTTGCATGTAATTCTCTTCAAAACATAAATAACATGGCTTCCAGACACCAACACTTCTTGGTGAACGTCGTCATGGTGACATCTTTACCCTTCACTGTCACTGACACCTCTTTGACCAACCCCCAGCTCATGGAGTGATCTTCAAACAGTGTTTGGTGTGCAAGAGGAGAGCAAGGACAACCAGGTACTAATTCCCTCCTTCATTACCATATCAATTATATCTGCAGCCTGGAAGAAAAGATGGCGCCGGTCCTGTTTGAGGAATGTAGCTATGTGTTTGCTGCAGTCACTGATATTCCTAAAGACGGATGAGATTAAAGGAGAGGCATCAAGTGGTAAGTCAAGACTGGCCTTGGACAGCACCGCCACTGACCCTGCATGAATAGACCAATCATGGCAACCTTAATACCCCCTGGAGGAGCTAACCCCGCACCCCGTGCTGCGTGATGCACACTCCGCGAGCCACACGCTGTGATCTGCCTTTGACTCTGTGAAGTCATCTCACACATAATGATGGAGGAGACGAGACCGGGAGATAAAAATGGAACATAGATGTTGATTAATTAGCACAGAAAATGGCAGAGAATATTTCTACAATACTTAAAGTCTTGAGAGTGTCTGGTTAAATATCTCCCTAAATAATGGATGATTGACTATTAATTTAATGAAAAAAATCTCTACGGATAAAATCCCTGTTGTCGCTCTTATCAGTCTGATTGGCGTTTTCCTGTGTTGTTAAATAAAAAGGCATCTGATGTGTTGCGCCCCTCTTTCTTCTCTTGACACTGCATAGGTCTCCATTCAGCCATGAAACCCTCCCCAGTAGATGGACGCACAATTATAGAAATGGAAGTGGAAATGAGCTGACTATAACTGATCAGTCATCACACACAGTGAGCATATCTCCACCAAATATACAATATATATATATATATATATATATATCTAACAGTGCTATGTTCAGTTCACATCCAGCTCTCTTTTTAACAGGCCTCATTCAGGCCTCAAAGAAAGCCAGAAAAGGTAGAAAATACTATAACGTTTCCAACTTGTCTCTGTTCCCTCAGTACTGAGCATAGTTTGAGGAGGCAGAAAAGAAAGAGTGGAAAAAGAGCAACATTTATAACTTCTCTTGGTATCTTCTGCAGTACCAAGCATAGATTGCTGCGACATAGATCGATCCTTTTCCCTCCAAGGCCTCCAAGCTGCTTCAGTACTGGAGCTAATTAAAATTCCCCTGACTCCCTCCTCTGTCATCGGTAATATCACACTCTCTCACACACACACACACACACACAAGCACGCGCACACAGTAATATTATTTTAGATCAGCCGTAACCTGCTTTCTCACAGCGACCTTTTTTGCAAGAGGAAATATTGCCTGAAATTGATTCCGTTTCTTTGCATTCATAGCTGTGGCAAAGTACTGTAGAAGATTGGGAAGGAGACAAAACTCTGTAAAAAGCTTCTTCATCATATGGAGACAGGCAGTGTGTGTGTGTGTGTGTGTGTGTGTGTGTGTGTGTGTGTGTGTGTGTGTGTGTGTGTGTGTGTGTGTGTGTGCGTGCGTGCGTGCGTGCGTGCGTGCGTGTGTGTGTGTGTGTTTCTATACATGTCAAATCACAGAGTCGCTTTAAAGACATATATAGCCTTTTCAGCTTGGATATCAGCGGCTGAATGGGGATTTGTGAAGTTTACAGTAGAGGTACACACAAATAAACACACCTTCGCCCTGTTTCAACATAATGTGTTGTCTTCCCATCTCAATGAATATTTTTCCTCTCTTTCGTTGAGCATTGCAGCCGGCCACGTATGGATTTAATGACCTGGCAACAACACGGCAACCCATAAACCAATCAGCTCTCCCTCTGATTAATATGATTAGCTTGCATATATTCAGATTCAGGACAGTGAACATTAATCATTTGTAGAGCCTGATCCTGTCCCTAAAATGCGCTCCTCCCTAATATCCATAGATCATATGTACAGTTGTGTATGTAGCCTAACTAACCAAAATGTATGGTGTAGCTCCTCCATGTATTTCATATCCTTAATAAGCACTGAGTATAAACCAAATCAGAATGTTTTCAGTCAAAGCATTTCTGGTTGTTCCAGGTTGCGTGCGTCGGAAAGCTAGAACGCATAGGACTGCATAGAAAACCATATGCAGACCACCCCCAGGCTAGCTAGATTATCTTATGGATATAGTCCGTTTTCAAACGTTTTTTTATAAAATCATCAGCACTACTCTCTTGTTATCAAGCCTCCATTTTTCAAGGTTTTCAGCTAGATAGCTAGTTTGCTTCGTTCATGGAAGAAATGCTAGCTAGCTACAAAGCTACATTGGCTTGGTTGCAGCTGACCTGTATGCTCGCCTGAGCCATGTATGTATTTTTTTTCTAAATGCATAGCCAGCCAGCTAGCTGTAATTGCAATGATGGATAGATAGCTAATCTGTATTTTAACTGATCCAATCTTAAACCACCGGCACTGTGCAGCAAGCTGGTTAGCTAGCTAAGTTCTAGTTATTGTTTAATTATTTTTCAGCTATCTTGTTTGAACACTGAATGACCACAAGCTGCCTGCCAGTGTGTGCGATAGCTAGCTAGCTGTCCCTGCTTTGCCATTGTATTGGCTATCTTGCCAGAATGCATGGATGAATGCAGATGTCAGTCATGTAATGTTAGCAAGCAAGCCAACCCTCGTTTTCAATTAATTAGATGGCGTGGCCTCTAAATCAGCCCACACATATTTCCTTACCCGATGCCGATGATGGTTCCATAGCCTGCCATACATTGAGCTGGGACTACAAGGTTACCCGAAATTGCACTAGCTAGCAATTTGAGAGTTGTTTTCCTCTGCTAGCCATCCAGCTACCAGGTTTGGACTAATTGTCTGCTTGCTTGCTAATAGCTAATGTTATACACATAAAATAAAAACGGATGTTTAAAAGACTGCAATATGCTTGAATATGATATCCTTCATCTGTGAATGTGTGAACGGGCTATCATATCATTGTTTATTGTGAAAAAACAGTTTTGGACATGGCAATTTAACCTCCCATGGCCAGCTAATGGAGGTAGTGGCTCACTACAGTCATCTGCTGGATAATTTTGAGATTACATCATGAAATAACACTGCGACATTGACAATGGTTCATATTATTGGAAAGTCGATTTTGCCGGCTCCTAACCGCACTGTCAACTACATTATCTGATTACAGATGTGTAAATACAGAGCACAACCATGCAGAAAACCATGCACAGAATGCAATTTTCTCTATCGGAACTACATTTTCTTGCTATTGTGACATCATGGTGATCTCTCATATACTGCATAGGGGGTAACCCCATCAGTCATTGTGAGTGTTATCTTAATAACCACACTGGTGCACATCCACCTTCCAAATACGACATACCCTCTCAAACCTCTCAATCATTTGGAATGTCTTATGTCATCACGATGTTGCTGTAAAAAAAAGTTATCTTCAAAATCACCCACATCCAATGTATATTATGATATCCAATAACAACATTATCATTATTTCAGCTCCAGGTAAACCCAGGTAAATCGAGGTAAATCGGTTAAATGTCTCAGTACATTCACAATCCAAGAACACAATTTACAATTTCCCTTCTTCTGCCTACTACTACCACTGTACTGCTGTGGAGGCTCCCCTGAAAAAGAAAGGGGAGGACCATCCTCCTCAGTGAATTTCAGAAGAGAAAAAAATAGTTAAACATTTTTTTTAAATTGTGTTTTTAGATAAAACTATAATAAATATATTCACCCCCCCCCCCACTACAATAATTTATAAGGGACTTGTTAATGGCCTAGTAGTACAGGGCCACTGTGACAGCCTATTAGACCTCTGGGACAGATAAAGCATTCTAAAGCCCCTTCCACAGAAAAAGCACACCTGTGGTGGACCAGGTTGCTATGATGAGGAAAAGCTATAAAAATCTATATAGTATTCCTTACTATCCACAAAATAATGTTTTACAGTATAAGCATGGACCTACTGTAGATGTGTTGCACTGTATGAGGATTTGTCAACTGGTATCTACAACAAGTCTAATTTGTATTTTTATCATTATTCTCCCAACCCACACCACTAATTAACTGTGGATCATCAAGTCTTTGTCTATTCATTTAGCTAAACACTGGCTGGAGATATGGCCAGTACCTTTCCTAGCCCTGTAACAGCACAAATAACCTGACAGAGAACACTTGTGTCATTAACAGCACCTTTGTATGTATCTAATGCAATAACATGTCATGAGGGCTTTCACAAAATAAAACACTACAGTCTAGCTTTTTGCAGTGTTAGTGTTTATTATGGTGCCCTTGTTCTTGGAATAGTTGTGGAATTAAGTTGTTGTCAATTACTCCCTTGCCCTGCTTGTCGTATTAATTTAAAGTGGTTTTTAATGGAATAACAAAACGTTGACATGATACTTTTTTGTTTTCCCCAGATGGATGCCCACATGCTCGTAAAGTTTTATTTGAATTCCTAACTTAGACAAGCTGTCACACTATGTCATCAATGCAAACACAGTGAAACAAGTTTAATGAGAGAAGCTCATCTCGAGAGCCTGAATCTGCTGAAGAAAACACATAGTGGTCGCACACCATGCATAGGCATATACATTCTCATATTCAGAGCAATGCACATGCACGCACGCACGCACGCACACACGCACACACGCACACACGCACACACACACACACACACACACACACACACACACACACACACACACACACACACACACACACTGACCGAAAAGGGTCCATATCAGGGAATATCTTTACATGATATCTTTAGATTGATATTTTAGACTAGAGAATACAGACCATTTCCAATGTATATTTGGAGTTTTGTGGATTTGCATCTATATGACATATAGATTACTCCGAAGATCACACATGGACATTTCCTATGGCCGGTTAGGGACTCATTCAATATCCTAAAATATGTGACATGCTTTTTCTCTCTTCATGTTGAGAAATACTGACTATATACAGTGTATACAGTGAAAGTTTTCAGACCCCTTTAGTTCCACATTTTGTTACGTTACAGCCTCATTCAAAAATTGATTCAATCGGTTTTTCCCCCACATCAATTTCCACACAATATCCCATAAATGACAAAGCAAAAAACGTTTGTTTTTTTTGCAAATATATTATAAATAAATAACTGAAATATCACATTTACATAAGTATTCAGACCCTTTACTCAGTACATTGTTGAAGTACCTTTGGCAGTGATTACAGCCTTGAGTCTTCTTGAGTATGACGGTACAAGTTTGGCACACCTGTATTTGGGAAGTTTCTCCCATTCATCTCTGCAGATCATCTTAAGCTCTGTCAGGTTTGATGGGGAGTGTCTCTGCACAGCTATTTTCTAGTCTCTCCAGAGATGTTGGATTGGGTTCAAGTTCTATGCTTTGGCTGAGCCACTCAAGGACATTCAGAGACTTGTCCCAAAACCACTCCTGCATTGGTTTTGGCTCTGTGCTTAGGGTTATTGTCCTGTTGGAAGGTGAATCTACACCCCAGTCTTAGGTCCTGAGTGCTTGGAGCAGGTTTTCATCAAGGATCTCTCTGTACTTTGCTCCGTTCATCTTCCCCTCAATCCTGACTAGTCAACCAGTCCCTGGCGCTGAAAAACATCTCCACAGCATGATGCTGTAGGGATGGTGCCAGGTTTCCTCCAGACGGGACTCTTGGCATTCAGGCCAAAGAGTTCACTCTTGGTTTCATCAGACTAGAGAATATTGGTTATCATTAGGTGCCTTTTGGCAAACTCCAAGCAGGATTTCATGTGCCTTTTACTGAGAAGTGGCTTCCGTCTGGCCACTCTACCATAAAGGCTTGTTTGGGGGAGTGCTTGTACTTCTGTAAGTTTCTCCCATCTCCACAGAGGAACTCTGGAGCTCTGTCAGAGTGACCATCTTGTTCTTGTTCACCTCCCTGACCAATGCCCTTCTCCCCCGATTGCTCAGTTTGGCCGGGCCCACAGCTTTAGAAAGAGTGTTGGTGGTTCCAAACTACTTCCATTTAAGAATGATGGAGGCCACCACTGTGCTCCTGTGGAGCTTCAATGCTGCAGACATTTTTTGGTACCCTTCCCCAGATCTGGGCCTCGACACAATCATGTCTCGGAGCTCTACAGACAATTCCTTCGACCTCATTGCTTGGTTTGTGGGACCTTATATAGACAGGTGTTTGCCTTTCCAAATCATATCCAATCAATTGGTTTTACCACAGGTACAATCAAATTCTAGAAACATCTCAAGGATGATCAATGGAAACAGGATGCACTTGAGCTAAATTTTGATTCTCATAGCAAAGGTTTGAATACTTATGTAAATAAGGTATTTCCTGTTTTTTTCTTACATTTCTGTCCCTGGACTCACAGTAATAGGATCCGAGGTTCGGATTGGATGCATGTAGAAACTGTCCCATTACGGAAATGACTTCTCAGCAGCTTAGTCCAACCAACCAGGCGTTGCTCAACTGTGTTTGACGTCGTCCAAATAAGAGGAGCAGAGGGAGAAGAAAGACATTACAAATAGATACAGGCTTTTGTTCAGAGAGAGAGAGAGAGAGAGAGAGAGAGAGAGAGAGAGAGAGAGAGAGAGAGAGAGAGAGAGAGAGAGAGAGGATCAACGGACGTCTGTTCAAGGCAGATAACGGGCAGATTGACCAATCAATCGCGTAGATGTAGTTAAACACATGGCGGAGGGAGTTGGTCAATAAGGAGATTAGTTCCTCAGAGAACACTGGTCTGTCTGCAAAATTATTTTCTCCACGTGTTTTTGTTCATCCTGGTTAGAAGTGCACACGTCTCCAACATTATCACACTGATGTAACCAAGGTGGTTCAGTGAACTACAGAATGGTTGTGTTCTGGGCACATATCATTTTGGATGAGTGCTACTTCAACGAATTGCCTGCCTCACATCAGTAGTCACTGCAATTTTTCATTAATGTAGAGCTATTTGCAAATCAAATCTGTCTCATGATAATATCAGATCACTCAAGTAAAGCTTACATTCTATGTGCAATGACAATTTTATACCAATATTTGACTTTAAAGCAAGAGGACTGCAGAGAGAGAAACTAATGAGTCAGAATTAAAATGTGAGACAAGAGCTGGCTGTAATATGGAAGTGAAGATAAAATACACCAGAAAGAGAAAAATGTAAATCCTGACATCTCAGTGTCCTCTGTTTCTCATATGAATATGAAAGAGATAGCAGCATTTTGTCAGACGTCCCTTGTTCAACATGCATATGCTTTAACACAATGCATTATTTGTGTGAACAGATATGAACTTCAATATTTTCTTGAATCTCATCAGTAGGGCTAAAAGCCATGAAAGAAACACATAAACAAACAAACCACATGTTTCGCACATTTTTTTTATACACAAATCAAGCTCAATCTTTAGTCATCAATCCGCTAAAAGGTTTCAAAAGAACATCTTGGATTATTACTGTCTTGGAAACGGAGATGCATTTTGGAACAATCCCACTAAGCTGTAAACATGTTGGAATCCTTTCAATTCTCTGGTTTTGTAAAAAAGGAGAAATCCCCAAATCATCTTATTGCAGAACAAGTTTTTTTTGTTGCAAAAAACTGGGTCGTTTTAGTTAATTTACCTGTTACGCAAGGCTTTTCATTTATTTCCAGAGGCAGATGCTCAAACGACATTTCTAAAAATAAGAAATGAAATCTGGACCAGCGGCTTAGAGATCCTGCAGCAGCTACAGAGACCAAACAGAGAGAGAGGGGCAGTGTTAGCAGTAGATAATCACATTATATTACATAGGCCTAACATTATGATAGAATCATTACTTTGGAGTAACATATGAAAATACTTGACAACACGCTAGTTAAGTACATGCAGTTAAGAAGTATGTGTCCTCTTTGCAATCAGTTTAGGCATTTAATTAAAGGGATGGTTTGGGATTTTGGCAATGAAGACCTTTATCTACTTCCCCGGAGTCAGATAAACTTGTGGATACCATTTTTATGTATCAGGGTCACTAAGTTAGAGGTTCTTTTGTGAGCAAATGCTAACTCCTAGCATTTTCACGAAACAACCTCTAACTTCCTTCACACTTCACACAGATACATCAAAATGGTATCCGCAAGTTCATTTGACTCTGGGGAAGTAAATCCCGAACCATCCCTTTAAATGAATAAATACATTTGTAGCAGTTATTCTGTAGCACAGTAATTCCCTGGTTGTGTTGTTTAAGAAGTTTGACCTACATATGTATTATATTAACAAGTACAGGACTACAAATCAAGATACACTAAGTGTCTCTATAAAGCTCAGTATAGACGGAATTCTGCAGTAAAATACATACAAGTCCTTGTACTGTATGTGACGTTCTTTCAACAAGGAAGAAAAGAGGAAACAACACCAGACTTTCCTCACGCATTATGACATACTCAGTAAAAAAGCTTTGTTTACATTTTTTATTAAGTCACACTCATATTTTAATAATGAAAAACCAAATCTCTGAAATATACTTCCTTGCTTTTTAAAAGCACAGTCCACCTGCTCCTTTGAAAGGCAATTCAGATAAACTCAGTGAGAAGCGAAGCCACGACCCTTCAACCAATGTCAAATATTTTCTTTAAATTTTCATTGCGTTGGTGAATTATTAAGAGTGTTAGAGCTTTGCTCCCCGAGCTCGGAGCTAGCCATTCAACAGCAGAGCAACAGCAACACTCCATTCAAATTCATATGCAGGGCGACCCTCCCAGTCGCCATCCCGCTTCCAAATTATATTTTGATGATACCTGATAAAACACTTTGAAGATTCATTTGATTGTGGCTCTTTCAAAACACTGCTGTGAATATCTGAAAGTGTATTTTGTGTGTTAGATCATAAGAGCGTAATGTAATGATGAGCAGGGCCATTGACCACCTCCTTTCTTCCACTGGTCCACAGATACCGACATACACATACACACGCGCAAACACCACAGTACACACACACATACAGTACTACAGTACACACACACACACTCTCATTGTCTGTTAGGTTACACTTCAGACTCCCCCTTCGATGTCGTTTACTCTGGCGAAGCCTCTTACGGTGGCCCTTTTCTCTCTCTCTCCCTCCCCCTCTCTCTCCTGCTCCCTGTCTTCCCCAGTATAGGTCATTCTCATGTGTAAGCGCACTCAGAGGAGGAGGCCATTTGTCCTGATTTAAGTCCACTCCGCGCGGTCCCCATATCAATCCTTGCTCCCAGATTAAGGTGGACACAGGCGTGTAAATGACCCTATCCTTGGGCAGTCAGCCAAAGCACAGGGAGGGACACAGACAGAAGCTTCACCTCTAGTGTTGTCCCAGTTTACACTGCAGAAGACTATACACACAGACAGAGGCCTTTATACTGTTTGTTGAAACAGCAACTTATAAAGATGTGCTTGAGACTTGGGCATTTAGTGCATGACACGTCTCTACACTTAGAGACAAAAGTATTTGATGAATGTATGTGTGTTACTGTATCTCTATTCTCATCACAGAAGCATGCTGTCATTTGTCTTTCACACTAACATAACAGATAGTATCAAACATCATACACCCTGTAATCAACAACCAATCTACTGCCTGCATGGTGCTGGGGTGGAAATGTGCTTTTGATAATAGGTTTTCCACTATGGCATATTTATGAAAACAAGAGACAGTGTTTGACTTCTTTTGTGACATTGTGTGTTAATAAATGGATATGAAAAATAATTCCTACCATTTATTTTAAATATTATTATTTATTAGCGGGGTGTGTTCTGGTACACTATCCCTCATGAGCCGGTTTGAAGAGATGTTTGTCAGACTAAAGTGTGAATAAATGTGTCCAAAGGAGAGCTTGTTTTGCATAAAACTACTTTCCCATCTACAGCCATAAAACATGAACATCTACCCTCACCACCAAATTCCCATGAAGGTAATTGCAAATTAAAGTTTTTATTGAAGAAATCCCAGATCAACTAATCTCTGGAGCACATTATTGTACGGTGAGGTATTCCAATAGGCCATCCAGTCGAAGCATCTTTTGTTTTAGTTGTTGTTGACACAGTTTTATTGCTTTTTGAAATAGTCTTTTTTCAATTCAATCTATTCGCCTCATTCACCCTGCAGTACCTCACGTGTTGTCTGCACCTTAAACTCACTCAGCTCAATCAATCCAACAGTCATGGCTATCATAAGGGGTGATCATTTTAACTACACCGCAAACTGCAAATGGAGTTTGGGTGTGATTGAAAAACAGCTTTTTGAAAAGGTACAGGCCCCGTCCATCGTCACGACAAACACAATCACCAAGAGAAACGGGTGGCGTTGTTGGTTGCCGTGTGAGGTAAAAAGCTACTTCCTGATGCCTTCATTAATATGTAAATTCAAGCCCTTAAGTGCATCTTCACATCATTACAGAATCATCAAGTCCGTTCTTACACATTACGTTAACGAAGCATGAAAATGACAAAGGGAAAGGAAACACATTACAGTTTTTTCCAAATGCTTACACAAGTTTTCAAAACTGCCTCCTTTTTTTCCAAAACTCTACACACAATTCCCAAAACTGCACACACAAAATGCAAAATGCCTCACATCTCCTTCAAAATGTAACACTGCATTCAAAATGCCATAAACACATGTCAGAATGAAGCATTTGCATCAAATGGCAAACACTGCTTTCATAATAGTACATTTTTGGATATGCCATGTAAACACTGTTGTTCTAAATCTAAAGCTCTTTGGTCTTTCGTAGGCTTACATCTACATTTCATTACAATGTTCTACAGTGAAAGTAATCTGCTGAGAGGGGTAACAAGTCCACTGTAAACACCAATGTTCTACAGTGAAAGTAATCTGCTGAGAGGGGTAACAAGTCCACTGTAAACACCAATGTTCTACAGTGAAAGTAATCTGCTGAGAGGGGTAACAAGTCCACTGTAAACACCAATGTTCTACAGTGAAAGTAATCTGCTGAGAGGGGTAACAAGTCCACTGTAAACACCAATGTTCTACAGTGAAAGTAATCTGCTGAGAGGGGTAACAAGTCCACTGTAAACACCAATGCAATGTAGAAACAGAAAATATTTATTTATTAGGCCAAACAAAACCATAAACATATGTAAACCAAAAGTATATTCTTTAGAAAACAGTAAAGAACACGATTTGTGTGTGTGGGGTCCCGGGGGGGCAGTCCAGGAATTGGTAGGGGGGGCAGTCACCAGTGCTAAGCTACGCTTCATCTCTTCTCCGGCCTGAGTCTGGCCACAGTACTTCATCCACATCACAGGATACGTTTTCTCTTCCCAAACATGGAGGGAAGTATCTCCTAGCATGGTGTATCCAACCTTGGACAGAGGCAACCTCTCTGTCCCCACATGGAGGGAAGTATCTCCTAGCATGGTGTATCCAACCTTGGACAGAGGCAACCTCTCTGTCCCCACATGGAGGGAAGTATCTCCTAGCATGGTGTATCCAACCTTGGACAGAGGCAACCTCTCTGTCCCCACATGGAGGGAAGTATCTCCTAGCATGGTGTATCCAACCTTGGACAGAGGCAACCTCTCTGTCCCCACATGGAGAGAAGTATCTCCTAGCATGGCGTATCCAACCTTGGACAGAGACAACCTCTCTGTCCCCACATGGAGGGAAGTATCTCCTAGCATGGTGTATCCAACCTTGGACAGAGGCAACCTCTCTGTCCCCACATGGAGGGAAGTATCTCCTAGCATGGTGTATCCAACCTTGGACAGAGGCAACCTCTCTGTCCCCACATGGAGGGAAGTATCTCCTAGCATGGTGTATCCAACCTTGGACAGAGGCAACCTCTATGTCCCCACATGGAGGGAAGTATCTCCTAGCATGGTGTATCCAACCTTGGACAGAGACAACCTCTATGTCCCCACATGGAGGGAAGTATCTCCTAGCATGGTGTATCCAACCTTGGACAGAGGCAACCTCTATGTCCCCACATGGAGGGAAGTATCTCCTAGCATGGTGTATCCAACCTTGGACAGAGGCAACCTCTCTGTCCCCACATGGAGGGAAGTATCTCCTAGCATGGTGTATCCAACCTTGGACAAAGGCAACCTCTCTGTCCCCACATGGAGGGAAGTATCTCCTAGCATGGTGTATCCAACCTTGGACAGAGACAACCTCTCTGTCCCCACATGGAGGGAAGTATCTCCTAGCATGGTGTATCCAACCTTGGACAGAGGCAACCTCTCTGTCCCCACATGGAGGGAAGTATCTCCTAGCATGGCGTATCCAACCTTGGACAGAGGCAACCTCTATGTCCCCACATGGAGGGAAGTATCTCCTAGCATGGTGTATCCAACCTTGGACAGAGGCAACCTCTCTGTCCCCACATGGAGGGAAGTATCTCCTAGCATGGTGTATCCAACCTTGGACAGAGACAACCTCTATGTCCCCACATGGAGGGAAGTATCTCCTAGCATGGTGTATCCAACCTTGGACAGAGGCAACCTCTATGTCCCCACATGGAGGGAAGTATCTCCTAGCATGGTGTATCCAACCTTGGACAGAGGCAACCTCTCTGTCCCCACATGGAGGGAAGTATCTCCTAGCATGGTGTATCCAACCTTGGACAGAGGCAACCTCTCTGTCCCCACATGGAGGGAAGTATCTCCTAGCATGGTGTATCCAACCTTGGACAGAGACAACCTCTCTGTCCCCACATGGAGGGAAGTATCTCCTAGCATGGCGTATCCAACCTTGGACAGAGGCAACCTCTCTGTCCCCACATGGAGGGAAGTATCTCCTAGCATGGCGTATCCAACCTTGGACAGAGGCAACCTCTCTGTCCCCACATGGAGGGAAGTATCTCCTAGCATGGCGTATCCAACCTTGGACAGAGGCAACCTCTATGTCCCCACATGGAGGGAAGTATCTCCTAGCATGGTGTATCCAACCTTGGACAGAGGCAACCTCTCTGTCCCCACATGGAGGGAAGTATCTCCTAGCATGGCGTATCCAACCTTGGACAGAGGCAACCTCTCTGTCCCCACATGGAGGGAAGAATCTCCTAGCATGGTGTATCCAACCTTGGACAGAGGCAACCTCTCTGTCCCCACATGGAGGGAAGTATCTCCTAGCATGGTGTATCCAACCTTGGACAGAGGCAACCTCTCTGTCCCCACATGGAGGGAAGTATCTCCTAGCATGGCGTATCCAACCTTGGACAGAGGCAACCTCTCTGTCCCCACATGGAGGGAAGAATCTCCTAGCATGGTGTATCCAACCTTGGACAGAGGCAACCTCTCTGTCCCCACATGGAGGGAAGTATCTCCTAGCATGGCGTATCCAACCTTGGACAGAGGCAACCTCTATGTCCCCACATGGAGGGAAGTATCTCCTAGCATGGCATATCCAACCTTGGACAGAGGCAACCTCTATGTCCCCACGTGGAGGGAAGTATCTCCTAGCATGGTGTATCCAACCTTGGACAGAGACAACCTCTATGTCCCCACATGGAGGGAAGTATCTCCTAGCATGGTGTATCCAACCTTGGACAGAGGCAACCTCTCTGTCCCCACATGGAGGGAAGTATCTCCTAGCATGGCGTATCCAACCTTGGACAGAGGCAACCTCTCTGTCCCCACATGGAGGGAAGTATCTCCTAGCATGGCGTATCCAACCTTGGACAGAGGCAACCTCTCTGTCCCCACATGGAGGGAAGTATCTCCTAGCATGGCGTATCCAACCTTGGACAGAGGCAACCTCTATGTCCCCACATGGAGGGAAGTATCTCCTAGCATGGCGTATCCAACCTTGGACAGAGGCAACCTCTATGTCCCCACATGGAGGGAAGTATCTCCTAGCATGGCGTATCCAACCTTGGACAGAGGCAACCTCTATGTCCCCACATGGAGGGAAGTATCTCCTAGCATGGTGTATCCAACCTTGGACAGAGGCAACCTCTCTGTCCCCACATGGAGGGAAGTATCTCCTAGCATGGCGTATCCAACCTTGGACAGAGGCAACCTCTATGTCCCCACATGGAGGGAAGTATCTCCTAGCATGGCCTATCCAACCTTGGACAGAGGCAACCTCTCTGTCCCCACATGGAGGGAAGTATCTCTTAGCATGGCGTATCCAACCTTGGACAGAGGCAACCTCTATGTCCCCACATGGAGGGAAGTATCTCCTAGCATGGCGTATCCAACCTTGGACAGAGGCAACCTCTCTGTCCACACATGGAGGGAAGTATCTCCTAGCATGGCGTATCCAACCTTGGACAGAGGCAACCTCTCTGTCCCCACATGGAGGGAAGTATCTCCTAGCATGGCGTATCCAACCTTGGACAGAGGCAACCTCTATGTCCCCACATGGAGGGAAGTATCTCCTAGCATGGCCTATCCAACCTTGGACAGAGGCAACCTCTCTGTCCCCACATGGAGGGAAGTATCTCCTAGCATGGCGTATCCAACCTTGGACAGAGGCAACCTCTATGTCCCCACATGGAGGGAAGTATCTCCTAGCATGGCGTATCCAACCTTGGACAGAGGCAACCTCTCTGTCCCCACATGGAGGGAAGTATCTCCTAGCATGGCGTATCCAACCTTGGACAGAGGCAACCTCTATGTCCCCACATGGAGGGAAGTATCTCCTAGCATGGCGTATCCAACCTTGGACAGAGGCAACCTCTCTGTCCCCACATAGACCATATTTATAATTGCAGTCTCTTGTACAGCTGTAAACCAGCATCCTCGTCATCTATGATGTCTTTGCCTTTCCACTCTGTACAGAATTCAAACACAGTATGTGTTCAGCATAGGAACTGTAAACAATTAACAAAAAAATGTAGTACAGCATGAAAACCAACCTCATTCATTCAATGCAGTGCAGTGTTTATGTTTATGCAATACTATGCAGTCATACGTATTTTACAGATTCCAAGAACACAGGATGAGATGTTACTATCCTTTGTGCAAGCACTTCCAAGAGTTAATGAACAGTGAGCGTGGTGAAATTTGGGGAGCGCATCGTCAGTAGTGTACCTTTGGTTCCTAGGGTGTTTCGGCCTTTCACACTATACACCTTCCCCAAAGGCGGCCAGCGACAGGGTGATCAATCCTACGCTTGCGTCCCATTCCCAATTAGTCATAGGAGTTGCCTTGTTGTTGATAGCCAACATCCCATGGGACTATGCATGGCAGGGGCGTCCTCCTCCCTGAGTCAAGCAATGTTGACCGCATACCTCCTGGCCCTCTCACTTCGGGGCCCAGCTGGGGTCTTTCCTCTTCATCCAGAGCCACTGACTGCTGCCTTCTGCCGCCTCTGATACAGCTTTGATTGCCGAACGCTGGCTCTGGCCCTTAATTCCCAGGTCTCTAAGCAGTCTGGTTGTAGATGTTGCCACAAAACCTCTGCAGCCCACCTCCACTGGTCGGACTTCTGTGTTCCAGCCATGATGCCATGCTTCGGCAGCTAGATCAGCATAGCGCAGATGTTTTCGCTCATAAGCCTCATCTACTGAGTTTTCCCAGGGTACTGTGAGCTCAATGATGAAGACCTCATTGAGTGAACGGGACCAGAGCACCATGTCAGGTCTTAGGGTGGTGGTTGCGATCTCCAGAGGAAACACAAGTTGCCGGCCAATGTCAGCTAGCATTTTCCAGTCGCGGGCCAAGCGCAGCTGGTCTCGCTCTAATGGTGTAGAGCCGCTCTTCGGTGGTTTAACCCCTTCGCGGACAAAGTTTGTCCGTAAGGAGTGTGATGCTGCTGTGGGTGGTAGGGAGTTGGTGGCAGCTCGCTTGTCCTCCAGGGCGGACGCAAGGTTTTTAAGGACTTGGTTGTGACGCCAAGTGTAGCGTCCTTGGGTGAGGCTTGTTTTACACCCTGTGAGAATGTGCCTGAGGTTGGCTGGCATGGAACAGAGGGCACAGTCCGGATCTTCACCATACCATTGTTGAAGATTAACTGGTGTTGGAAGGACGTCATATGTTGCTCTGATTGAAAAGCTCAACCGCCTCGCTTCCATGGCCCACAGATCCTTCCAGCTGATCTTCCTCTTCTCCACACTGTCCCATCGAGTCCACTGTCCCTGTTTGGCAAGAGAGACTGCCTTGGCCCTCCTTGCAGCCTCCTCCTGATGGCGTACTTCCTGCACTACCATCTTCCGCCGCTCTGGTGCAGTGGCCTTACTCCAAGCAGCACGGCTAGTTAGCCCAAGGCATCCTCTTCCTTGCTGAACATGACCCACAATGTCAGCATGTCTGAGGGCTGCTGTTGCCTCCTGGACTGCTTTTCCTGGCCGCCATTTGCGCCCAGTTGCCAAGGTCGGCGCGTTGTTGCTCACCACTGGGTCTCGAGATGCATTCAGTGTCATCTGGAGCCTGGTTTTTGCACACTTGAATTCCTCTGTTAGACTGGTGAGGGGCAGCTTGAGGACACCATCTCCATAGAGGCCTATGGTGTTAAGGCATCGTGGAACTCCAAGCCACTTCTTTAAGTAGCCTGTGACTCCTCTTTCCATCTTCTCCACTGTTGAGATTGGAACCTCATATAGTGCTAAGGGCCACAACACCCGGGGTAGGAGACCAAACTGCAGACACCAGGCCTTTAACTTTCCAGGTAGCTGGGTGTTGTCGATGGACTGTAGGCTACTACTGATGTCTTTGCGCAGCTGTTGCACCTGGTCTTTGTCCTTCAGGCTTGCATCATACCACCTTCCAAGGCTTTTTACCGGCTGCTCAGACACTGTTGGGATTTGGTCATCTCCGATGAAGAATTTCAGGTCAGAGAGTACTCCCTTCACAATCGAGATGCTGCGTGACTTGGATGGTTTAATCTTCATACGGGCCCAGCTGATGTTCTCCTCGAGTTTTCTGAGCAGTCTCCTGGTGCATGGGACAGTGGTGGTCAATGTTGTGATGTTGTCCATGTAGGCTCTGAGTGGAGGGAGGCGGAAACCAGAGTCGACTCGCTGTCCACCAGCAACCCATTTTGAGGATCTGATGATAACCTCCATTGCCATTATGAATGCCAACGGAGAAATGGTACATCCCGCCATTATACCTACATTTAGGCACTGCCATGAGGTGGTGAACTCTGAGGTGGTGAAGCAGAACTGCAGATCCTGGAAGTACGACTTCACCAGGTTTGTGATGGTGTCCGGTATGTGGAAAAATCTGAAGGCAGACCACAGGAGTTCATGGGGCACAGAGCCAAATGCATTGGCGAGGTCGAGGAAGACTACATGGAGGTCCCTTTTCTCCACCTTGGCCATTTGGATCTGGTGCCAGATCATGCTGGAATGTTCCAAGCAGCCAGAGAACCCTGATATTCCTGCCTTCTGTACAGATGTATCGACGTACGCATTCCTTTGCAGGTACTCGGCCATCCTCTGGGCAATGACCCTAAAGAAGATTTTACCCTCGACATTCAATAAGGAGATTGGGCGGAATTGGCTGATGTTCACTGCATCCTTCTCCTTAGGGATCAGGACCCCGCCTGCCCTACGCCACACTTTGGGTATTATCTTCTTCTGCCAAGCTGTTCTCATAAGCCTCCAGAGGAACCTCAGGACGTCTGGTGCGTTCTTATACACTTTGTACGGGACTCCATTTGGCCCCGGGGCTGATGCTGTTCTTGCCCGTCGAACTGTGTTTTCCACCTCTTTCCATGTCGGAGGGCTGATCTCAATATTATGTTCCGGGGGTTCAATGGGTGGGATATCTGATGGGATGGCCAGATGTTCATGTCGCTTTGAGTCAAAGTTTGTTGTTCTCAGGTGCTCCTCTAGGTCTTTCTTTGTTGTTTTTAGAGCTCCACTTTTTTCCTTTGTGAAGAGACTTTTAAGGAACTTGAAGGGATCTTTGTAGAATCGAGTTCTAGTTTGTTCTTTCTTCCTTCTGCGTTTCCGTAGGTTCTCTGCTCTACGGAGGGATGCCAAACGGGTTTTGATGTCAGCCTGAAGTGCCTCTATGCCCTCCTTTTCCACTTCCGAGGCCTTCTTCCACTGTTTCTTAAGCTGCCGCCTTTCTTGAACGAGGCGCTTGATTTCTTGTTGCCTCCTGGAAACTGGTGGGGTTGGAACCTTTCTCCCGCCTTTTGCCTCTTCCACTCCAAATCTTTCTGTCCCGTACTCATAGATGATGTCCCCCATCCTCTCCAACTTCTTCTCCACTGTGCCTCGACGTCTCTCGAGGGTCAAGGTAAGGTCAGTATTCACTGTTTCCCACATCTTCTTGTCACTGGCGCCAGGCCACTTCACATACGGTCTGTGCCCTGGTAGTCTCCTCTCGACTGCAGGTCTGGGAGGCTGGGTGAGTTCCACTCCTGTTGTTGGTTCCACCTCAGTTGCTACTTTGGTGCTTGAGTTTATGTCCTCCATGACAGTACATTACTGTAATGCTAAAATAGTAATTAGATAGTTGCATACCTGTTCTCATTTCCGAAGGTTCGAATTATGGACGCCACTGTAAATCGACTCAAATTGGGCTGGACTCTCAGTCCAGCCTCTCTCATGGTCCAACCGTGGTTGATCACATGATCAACAAGTTTTGCCCTAATCTCATCAGAGATGGCTCTCCTTCCTTCTCTTCCTTGCCCTCGTCCTCTTCCTCTCCCTCCTACTCCTCTTGCTCTCTGTCCATTGTTGGCATCCATTGTTCAAAACAGGTAATCTGACCTTTGACCTATTTATAGGCCTATTCTAGAGTAAAGCAGTGATTGGTTAGTGATCAGTTAAGCTATTAGTGTTTGCACAGGTGAGGAGTGTGTGTGTGACCTGGTGAATAAGTGCAGCATTTTGATTGGTTGTGTTTGGAAAAGGAAAGCAAGTCACTTCCTGTTCGATTTTGGTGTTTTAGGTAGAGAATTGTGTGTAGTGTTTTGAAAAAAGTGTTTTATGCAATTGATAACTGAGTCAAACACTCAGAAATAGCTTATGGTTTTGGATATTTGGTGTGTAGTTTTGCACTTTGAGTGAGAGGTTTCAAAAATCGTGTGACATGAAAAGATTTTGTGTGTAAGCAGTTGGAAAAAACTGTAAATGCAAAGAGAAAACAATCCATGCTTCTTTACTTGAAGCAACATAAGAAAATGTTGGACTGAATGTGACTAAAGTACTGTGTCCCAAATGTGGTACATGTTAAAATGCTGCACTGCCAACTCTCATCTGACTTTTTTTTACTCAGGTTAGGTTACATTCCATTTGAATTGAGCAGATTTATGAGAAGAATATAAGTTAAATGTATTTATTGAATTACAGTTGACTTCCTGCCATCCCCAGTAGAAATAGAATTGACCCTAATCCCACCTCTCACTGTGCACGTGCTTTACATGTCTTTAGTCATGTAAATGTGATTCTTCAGTGAATGAATACATTTCAAATTGTTTTTGTTTTTTTCAATCGAGAACAAGCTTTAAATAACTGCAACTGTCACAGAAATGTCAGTAGCAAAACCCATTAAAGTCAAACGATTATTTGGAGGGTGAAAATGAATTGCTACAGCATATGAAAGAGAGAGAAGTTTTTATATCTACAGTAGCTGAAGAGGAGTGGGTCTTGCTAAGTGGTAGTGTGACAGGCGTGGGCGCCTAGTCTCTCCTGCTGTGACAGGCCTCTCTCTGATCCTGGTTTGATTGACATGACCCACCCCTACACAAGGCCAGTCCCACTGTGTCTCACTGCCTTATCAATTCAATTCAATTTAAGGGCTTTATTGGCAGGGGAAACATATGTTTATGTTGCCAAAGCAAGTGAAATAGATAATAAACAAAAGTGAAATAAACAAAATACATTTTTTACAGTAAACATTACACGCACAAAAGTTCCAAAAGAATAAAATCATCTCAAATGCCTTTT